>NC_137230.1:34929215-34946715 GCF_949987685.1 Ammodytes marinus
AAAGATGTGCAGTATCTCATGTATCATAATTTCGTAAAGGACAAAAACAATTCAACAGCGTCTTTGAATGACCTCCAAAATAGCGCTATACAAATCCAATTAAGTATCATTATTATTATTATTATTATTATTATTATTATTATTATTATTATTATTATTATTATTATTATTATTATTATTATTAATAATATTATTAATAATAATAACAGACTTCAAATGTTATGGCAAAAATGAGCTAAAGAAAATGAGAATGTGCAGACCGTCATGTTGTTCTCATTACGTTTCAGAATGCCACTGAAGTATGATTGATGCAATACCTCATCTTGTGCTATTTTTACATGTGAACCACTTCCTGCATGTACTTTCTTTATTGTAAAACCCTTAAACCTGCAGTGTGTAGAATTTTGGGTTTTATTTCCTAGCAGATTTTGTAGAAAACAATTATAATATCCATAAGTACGTTTAATTTAGTGCATAATAGCTGAATCTTTTTTTTAGAATGATTATTTTTTTCCTCAGAAAGGGTCTCATATATGTCCATATTTCTCCATACTTTGGACCAAGGCTTGTCACCGCCATTTTGGAAGTGTCATAGTTGGAATGTCATCAGGTGCATTGTCTGAAATTTAGAATTGTTCTTGTCCTTGAAGGCCACTGTAGCTTCTGTTATTATTCGAAAGGGTTGGGGTTACCCAGGGAGCGTTGCATTCTAGAACTTTGTAGAACTTTCTCGATGATGTCATATTACACACTGCACCTTTAAATACATTCTTGTATTTAATGTTCTTCTTCTGTCATTTGCTTCTCCAAAAAAGAGGGTATATAAACAGGTCTTACTTCCTGTTATCGTTTAAAGGTGCAGTGTGTAATATGACATCATCAAGAAAGTTCTACAAAGTTCTAGAATGCAACGCTCCCTGGGTAACCCCAACCCAACAGAAGCTACAGTGGCCTTCAAGGACAAGAACAATTCTAAATTTTAAACAATGCACCCGATGACATTCCAACTATGACACTTTCAAGATGGCGGCACTAGGCCTTGGTCCAAAATATGCAGAAATATGGACATATATGAGACCCTTTCTAAGGGAAAAATTAATAATTAAAAAAAAAAAATCAGCTAATATGCACTAAATTAAATGTACTTATGGATATTATAATTACTTTCTACAAAATCTGCTAGGAAATAAAACCCCAAATTCTACACACTGCAGGTTTAACACATACAGTATTCCTCACTGAATGCAGAAATATGAATGGTGGTTGGGTTGCCAGGTTGCCAGAGGTCACAGAGAAATCCCCCAGTAGAGCTCCAGCTTGGTGGGAGGAGAGTGAGTGATGATCATTCACCGCCGAACTGTCCTTGAATCGTCTTTCAGCAAATTATTCACTGCTTAGAAACCCAACAGATCTGTTTACATGGCTATACGTCTAACTGTGTCAATGTTACGCAGAACGTGTGTGTGTATGTGTGTGTTTGTGTGTGTGTGTGTGTGTGTGTGTGTGTGTGTGTGTGTGTGTGTGTGTGTGTGTGTGCGTGCGTGTGTGTGTGTGGGCCTGCAGACAGAAAAGAGCAAACTACTATAATCTGGTACTAAGCATAGAACAATGTTATGTTTGTGCATGCTTCCTTCCTTACAAATATACTGTAGAAACATGGCGGCCTCCGTGTAGGGTGAGCCGCTCCTATGTAGATTTGAAAGGCTCATTCTAAGGAAATAAAACAAACAACTACTTTTATTTTCAAGCAATTTTACACTATTTAAAAATACGTATTGATAGTATATTCAATTTCTACCAAGTCTGCTCAGAAAAATGCCAATACTTCTACTATAACTTCTAGGGAAGCACACACACTAAGATAACACAATGCTACATGTGTGTTGCTTTGAATGATTGTGCATTGATTACATTGATTTCCATATAGCTCTCATACAGTGTGAGATACACAGACAGAAGCATGAACTAAAGGTGCTATAGTAAATGCAGACTGTCAGTGAAGGATGAATGAAGGTAGTTTGTACATATTGGAGTTTTCTTTATTTCATACTAAAGCCACCAGCGCCTCCCTGTGGTCAAACGCCCAAACAGCAGAACGGACAAGTTGTCTTTTTAACACTGCATTTGACATTACAGTGTAAGAAAACAGCACCTGCTAGTATGCTATAGTGCAAAACTGTCACATTTATAGTATACTAAAATGAACCACAGCACAGTGTCCGTTTTACATAGAACCATTTACATCAAAGAGTTTATTGTTCTGTGATTACATCTGATGTTTTTTAGTGTGAGTGCAGATATGTCAACAGGTTTCAAGTATGTTTAAAACGTTCCTTTTGTTTAACTCAAATCCAAAACGGGATCTGCAATGAGACCTTTCTTCTTCTAATACAGACATACATTTTTTTTTCAACTTGACAACATTCTTAGATTGATTTCACAGTGCAATTATTGATAAACTGCATAGAAATGTGATAAAGGTCAGACAATAAGGTTATGATAACACTCTGGATCTTTGGTTTGCCTATTAAATATATTAAGATACAAGTCATTTACATCCTAAAAATATATATTATTCTAATATAAATACAATAACTATACAATAAGATAACACTATGTAACAGTTCAGAAATGTTTGCATTTTTGAATAAAAATATTTTTGCTTTCTTTGGAAAACATTGCCAGAACACAAATACCCCTTCTCCACTGGACAACAATCCCACTTTAACCCACTAAGATCGGGCTTCTGTACCTGAGCACACAGCCCTCATGGAGCCTCTAACGTAACACATACATTCAATGCTAGTTTCATTTCAACCTCCCAAACATAAAAACAGAAACATAAACAGACATATGAAATGATATAAAACTCTACAAATACAGTAAGTATCATGCCGGTTAGTACAGGGAAATGAAAACCAACTTCCCACAGATGTTCATTGTTATTTGTTTGACATATTGAAATTGCAGAAAGTCACTTGACAATTCCACTGAATCTGTGTTTGGGACCAAATGTTAAAGCTATAGTGAGTATCTTTTTCATGAATGTCGGTTACATTCAAGCCATTGCCATACGAGTTGACATACAGCATAAGGTATAAAATCCATGCGCGATCACCGAAGGCTTTCCTCATGTAGAACCGACAGTGTTGTTGTAATTGGGGGCGACAGAAGTTACGCGCTATAGCTTTAATATTTCAATGATTCAATTATAGTCAAAAACAATCTGTGGAATGGTTTAACTCTTCCTGACCCTGTTGCTCAATCTTTGGCATTAACTGTCACATTAAAGGTGGAGTCAGTGATTCTGGAGAACGCTTGTTGTCAAAATCAGTGAATATCTCCTCATGATTGCTATGGTGGGCCCCCGTGGTTTACATACCAGTTTACAGAGCCTAGGCTGTGTTTTAAGGTAGCTTATCGTGAGGAAATAATCACTGATCTTGGTAAAAAGTGATTTTGACAACAAGCGTTCTCCAGAATCACTGACTTCACCTTTATTTCTTCAACACTTATTTGGTCTACATCTGATTGTCATTGTACTGTGGACTGGGTTTCTGCTGTTTATTTTCAGCGCACACATAGTACAGACAAGTAGCAGATCATGAGGAGATATTCACTATCTTTGACAAACGTATTTCAACACCGAGCATTCTTTCTCCATAATCCCTGACTCCACCTTTAATTATTTAACACCTTGCTCACTACATCCGGTTGTCATTAAAAAAAGTGATTCTGACAAACACACATTATCCAAAATCACTGACTTCACCTTTAAAAATTACACTTTTAAATGTTTTATTTCTATGCACTTGTTTTGTGTATTTTAATATTGCCCCTGTAAAGCACTTTGAATGGCCTTGTGTCTGACTTGTGCTATAGAAATAAACTTGCCTTGCCTTGCCTTTAATTGATTGACACCTCCTTTACTAAATCTGGTTGTCATTGTACTGTGGACTGGGTTGCTGCTGCTGCTGCTGTGGTGGTTGGTCGTTGAAGGCCCCGGTTGCGGCCCCCATGGCGGCCTGCTGGGCGGCGGCCTGCACGTGAGGGTTCTTCCAGGCTCCGGTGGTCCACTCCTCCTGGGCCCTGGACATGCTGTTACCACTGCCACGGTAGTAGTTATGGATCTGGAAAAATTCAATATAAAAACATTAGATGGATGGATAGATAGATAGACAGACAGACAGACAGACAGACAGACAGACAGACAGACAGACAGACAGACAGACAGACAGACAGACAGACAGACAGACAGACAGACAGACAGACAGACAGACAGACAGACGATAGATAGATATATAGATAGATAGATAGATAGATAGATAGATAGATAGATAGATAGATAGATAGATAGATAGATAGATAGATAGATAGATAGATAGATAGATAGATAGATAGATAGATAGATAGATAGATAGATAGATAGATAGATAGATAGATAGATATTTCTAAAATCCTGGACTGAAAAACGTATACTGTATATAATATTATTTTCGACCACAATAAAACCGAGTATCTGTACTTTCTGCCTAAAGACAAAATGGAAGTTATATATACAAAACAGTAAAGATTTAAATAGATTGCTTGTGTATTTGTAGACATATTCAAATGTTAAATTCTTACCTTGGTCAGTGCGATGAAGGACAGTGTTGCCGTTGCAGTGAACATGAGCGTAGGGACCAACATGATCAGAGCTATGAGGATGTTATAGCTGAAGAAAGACAGGGTGGCCAGCCATCCACTGAGAGAGAGAGAGAGAGAGAGAGAGAGAGAGAGAGAGAGAGAGAGAGACACACACACACACACAGATAAACCATTAAGCCAGATAGATAGATAGATAGATGGATAGATGGACAGACAGATATATAGATAGATAGACAGATAGACAGACAGATGGACACACAGACAGACACAGATAAACCATTAAGACTGCAGGCAAGGAATTTACAGATTGTTGTCTATTATGCTTCACTAACATGTTTTCTAATTTCTAACGAAATATGAAATTAAGATTTTACATCTGGTTGTATCCAACATCAAGATATTTGCCTGATGAAAATGTACACATACTTAGTAAGATATTGCTAAAATGTCCACGTTAAATCAACCATTTCTGAATAAAAAAAATATTTTTTTATTTAATGTTAGTAATCAACTGGCAAAGTTTCATGACATTATCTACGAGGTACAATGTCGAACCTATTCACCTACAGTTTCTCCACTTATCACAATTTCATGACATTATCGAATTATTTGGGATTTCAGACACAAAATGAATCATACTAATCTGTTACTGGCTCATGTAGTGTTCCGTAGTATCATGACATCACCACGGGACATCTGGGTTTTAAATGCCAAGTCATTTCAGTGGACTTTTTAACCACCGCGATATGAAGTTTAAAAGTTTTATAGCTCATACATGAGGATAGTCGCACACACACACACACACACACACACACACACACACACACACACATAATCACACACACACACAGAAACACCCACACACACTCTCACACGCACACACACACAGACCCACACACACACACACTGAACTCCAACAGTAGCTCCAGTCAAGTAGTATTTCTTAAGACGTATTGCTCACACGCTCTCACACACACACACACACACACACACACACACACACACACACACACACACACACACACACACACACACAGAAACACACACACACACACACACACACACACACACACACACACACACACACACGCACACGGTGACATTTCTAAGCTTTATGGCGGCTGGCATAATATTAATTCCTGATCATCAGAGGAGAAGGCAGGTGACATATTAAAGGGTCTCGTTAACGGCCCTCTCCAAAATCTAATAACCGCTTTATCATAAAAGTTATATGAGAGCAATTTCTGACGTTCCATCACTGCCATGTTAATGAAAGCAGTGAGAAGGATCTGTTAAGAAATACTACTCGACTGTGTGTGTGTGTGTGTGTGTGTGTGTGTGTGTGTGTGTGTGTGTGTGTGTGTGTGTGTGTGTGTGTGTGTGTGTGTGTGTGTGTGTGTGTGCATGCGTGTATGTGTGTGTGTGTGTGTGTGTGTGTGTGTGTGTGTGTGTGTGTGTGTGAGAGCAATATCTCTTACGAAATACTACTTGACTGGAGTTACTGTTGGAGTTCAGAGAGTGAGTGTGTGATTTTCATTCAATAGTAGATTTTGCAGTTTAATTAAAAGAACTTCTGATTATTGATTTGACGGATAATAATTTATCATGTAAGTCTGAACTGTAGCGACGACTTTGGCTGTAGTAAGTCTACGCACATCATTGTAGCAGCAAGTTTCCCTTGATATAATAAAGATTAAACTTTTTTTTTGGTCTAAATCATTTGAACCAGGGACTTAAAGGCCTACTTCACCTGTGATGTCACAGTAAGAGAAATGTAGGGTTAGACAGTGAGACCATAAAACACTCTATCTGCCTTTTCTCAGGCTAGGATGAACCAATTTCAATTTTTTTTGCACATTTATACTACATAGGATCTCAGAATTCAATACACCTTCATATTCCCACCGGTGAAGTAGGTCTTTAACAGAAAAAGCAAATATGTCAAATGAAAAATTAAAACAAACCAAATATGATTCCAATTATTTCTATATTCTAAAATAATTGTGATAAACGTTACGTTATGTCTAAAGTCTAGTAGAACAAACAAATACAGTCTCCTGTGCCTCTTACCAGACCCCCCAGCCCGGGATGCCGATGCTCTGAATGATACTGATGCCGACTTGAGCCATGAACACAAAGAAGAACTGCATGAAGTTGAAGGAACTGTCACTCCTGAGAGAAAACAAAACGTGAAAAAAAGTTTAAATAATATACATACGTAAATATGGTTTGTGCATTCAAGCCAATGTAGGTCATTCCCACTTTGCAATATAAGGTGTCAGTGGTTTCACCCTCCATCATGTGTGTTTGGGGATCCACACACTGAACATGTGTATTCACAGCTATTCACAGCATGATTTAACTATTCAATCACATGCTTCTGTAACCATGGTGTCACTTAACACATGATAGGCAATATCTCCACATCATCACAGGATTTGGAAATAATGCTTACTGCATGAAGTGCCGTGGTACTGTATGTACAATTGGCATCTTCAATGTAACTGATATATCAATGGAAATAATCATCTCATCTGATTAAACCTGCAGTGTGTAGAATTGTGGGTTTTATTTCCTAGCAGATTTTGTAGAAAGTAATTATAATATCCATAAGTACATTTAATTTAGTGCATAATAGCTGAATTTTTTGAAAGGGTCTCATATATGTCCATATTTCTGCATATTTTGGACCAAGGCCTAGTGCCGCCATCTTGAAAGTGTCATAGTTGGAATGTCATCAGGTGCATTGTTTACAATTTAGAATTGTTCTTGTCCTTGAAGGCCACTGTAGCTTCTGTTATTATTCGAAAGGGGTGGGGTTACCCAGGGAGCGTTGCATTCTAAAACTTTGTAGAACTTTCTTGATGATGTCATATTACACACTGCACCTTTAACACTTGCTTACAATATTTTGAAATAAAGTATATACTGTAACATGGGACTTACTTGAAGGCCTTGTAGATGGGTCTGAACCAGCAGACGTACGAACAGGGAGTGAACATGATTAACCAGATGATCGCCAGCCCAAAGTTAGTGACTCCTCCTCCTCCAAACATCCAGGCAAAGCAGCCCACCAGATTCACCGCTAGAGTGGCACCGTTCACTGGGAGAGCAGAACACACAGGCTTATCATTCAACTACACCTAGACATACAGTATACAGTACATTGCCATCAATATCAAATTGACAATAGGCTTAGCAAAAACGTATCATTTCAGTACACATACACAGACATGCATGCAGAAAAGAGTAATCATGGGCGCGTATCCGGTTTCAATGTATGCCGTAAGCATCGGAAAAGAGTTTAGCAAATCAAAGATATTGTCATTTAAGTTAGATGAACTTTACAGAAATTCCATTCAGATGAGGAACACAAAGAGGGAAAAAGAAAAACACTGTCGTCGTCAAATGATTTTCACACATGCGTTGAGAAGTACATGCTCAGATAAAATGGACAAAAAGAAAAATAGCACAAGCTGGATAGCACTCAAGTATAAAATGTTCATGCCATGCTCACACACTGTAGCTTACAACACACTGTAGTATATGGCAAATACAGTAGGCTTAGCAGCATGCAAGAAAGACTAGTAAGAAATAGAAGAATAGCAGATCCAAAAGCCGTTTTGAGTACCTGCTCATGGTTAATGTTTACTATGAAAGAAGTCGCCTGTGGAAAGAAAATAGTTTAGCTCTAATTACTGTGAGATAGTTCATAGGTGTTGAGACAAACTTATTGTGGTGTATTTCCAATGGAAACTATAAAGGGTGTCACGATCCTGCAAAGCCTCAAATAGCTTTGATTCTCTAGTTTAAGGTCACAGGTCGTTTCCATTCTTTTTTATTTTTGTGCGTAGAAAAGGCAGTGTGCACTCTTCACAGGATGCTTGCTAAGATGTCCCGCCATATTTTTCGGGGTTGCCAGTGGACTTGGCCGAGTGTCCGTGGGGGTCCTTGTATACAATATGTGCTTACCATAGACTTTGTTTTTCTCTGAAAAAAGTAGGAGGTGGTTCAAGGTGGGTTGACATCACTGTGAGGACACTAAATATTTCAGCCCGGTGGTGACTGATTCTCTCACTGCAATCAGGTGTGGGTGGCACTGATTGGCTGATTGAGCCCAGGTGTGAAGAGGTTATATCTGTGCATTTTTGTTTTCTCCCCTTCCCTGTAGTCGCTTTTGCGATTTAGTGGTTATCCCTCCGGGGATAACTTTCAGACACCCCTTGGTCCGCACCTGTGTCCCAAACCCCCCCCCCCCCCACCCCCAGTCATTACAATTTCAGCAGTTAAGTAAGATGGAACTTGCAGCAGCTATAATTTTGATCAATTTCCGACTTACAATCGAGATTTTACCACCCTTACGATGCGTTTTGGAGCAGATATAGAGTAAATGTTAGCTTTGCATGCTTTTTTTTATTTTATTTTTATTATCTTTATTTATCTGCCCTATTCCTAACTGCTAGTGTCATTGCACCTATGTAAACCAAAGCAGTGTTGGTCCTTTTCCTGTTGCTTTGCCCCTGCCATGACTTCATGGACGTACAGGGACATCCAGACCAGGGCAATATCACACACACACACACACACACACACACACACACACACACACACACACACACACACACACACTCACACTCACACTCACACACACACACACACACACACACACACACACACACACTCACACTCACACTCACACTCACACACACACACACACACACACACACACACACACACACACACACACACACATCACACTGCCTGTTTATAGTGGTATAAACTTTGATGAAAGTGCTTCTGGCAAAAACAAAAACAAATTCAATGTTTCAATTTCTAGTGTTAACGGCTCGTTTCAAACCAAGGCCATCTGGTCAGCGCCATGACAACATTAGCAAATAAACCAGTAACCATGACAGCCAATAATATAAAACTAAAACACACACACACACACACACACACACACACACACACACACACACACACACACACACAAAATATATATTTCTGGAGCAATGGGACCCTTGTAAAAGCCCCTGCCCGTCTGTTAGATAGTTTGTGTCATGAGTTAACAACAGAGGAGAAGGCTGTTTATGGGACCGCTAGGACAATTCAAAAAATAAATTCTGGCTTCTGTTTTGGTTATATAGGCTTTTAGACAGTCACACAGCCCCTGCAGGGAAAGTCAGTGGTAAATGTTATAGTTAAATGTTAAGATCCTAAGTTTTTAAAGTAGCATGAGACAAGGGTGTTGTAGCATTTGACATTGAAAACCACTACAATAATGAAAAGTTAGAAAAACTATACATTTCAAGGCAAGTATTCACTAGATTTTTGAGTTTTGAAGCTAAAACTAAAGCTCTTGGGGCGCCCTTAGCTCAGTTGGTAGGGCGTCCCCCCCCATGGGCCTCGGCCAGCAGCGGACCCGGGTTCGATTCCAGCCCGCGGTCGTTCTCTGCATGTCACTCCCCTCTCTGCCCCATTTTCAACTCTGTCTCTACACTATCAATAAAGCATAAAAATGCAAAGAAATGTTTTATTTATTTTTTTAAACTAAAGCTCTTAAATTTTGGCGAAACTGCCTACATGTGTCCCAACTAATTATATTTTCTTGAGACAACTTAAATGTAATGAAACATCAAGTTTTGAGTTTTACATACTGTACCAAAAAGTAAAAGTTTTGGCAATATATAGTATTTGATTCAGAGGGTTTTTCAGACAGTTTTAATACTGTTTATTGGTTGAATCAACATTTTGACCAACTTGGTTTTTGTTTGTCTATGACAGAGGATGTGAATGTGAAAGATATATTGTGATTACATATGAATGATACGTTATCTCAACACAAGATAATACGCTGGCTCAACTGTAGGAAATTTCCTTAAAAAAATGTATTGACCTCAAAAGTCCAGTGCCGACTTTTGCCTTGAAAATTTGACTTTAAAAAAAAAAAATTATTTTAACAGTGTTATATGACATAACAACATATTTCTGACCCACTCACACATCCAGAGGTGGCATATAACATGACTGCTCGAGGGCGCTCCGGTGGCGTAGTGGATAGAGCGTGTACCATATTGGCTCCGGCCTTCGTTGCAGTGGTCACAGGTCCAAATCTGACCTTTACTGCATGTCATCCCCCCTATCTCTCTGTATCCCTAATGTTGACAGTGTATTATCGCAATATAACATCCGTGCCATCCACTCACACATCCAGAGGTGGTACATCTTCTTGCACATGCCTCTGTGCTGCTCGGGGATCTCCTCAAAGTCCTGGTAGAAGCACGGCTTCATGGGGATGAACCCCGGCAGAGGGGGGAAGTTAGGCTCTGGGGACAAGCAGGTCAACACAGTCAGACATGGCAGGTACACAGGCCTATATATGGCATTTAGCAGTGGTGGTTATCTATCTATCTATCTATCTATCTATCTATCTATCTATCTATCTATCTATCTATCTATCTATCTATCTATCTATCTATCTATCTATCTATCTATCTATCTATCTATCTATCTATCTATCTATCTATTTATCTACTGTATCTATCTATCTATCTATCTATCTATCTATCTATCTATCTATCTATCTATCTATCTATCTATCTATCTATCTATCTATCTATCTCTCTATATATCTGTCTATCTGTCTATCTAGACATGGCAGGTACACAGGCCTATATGGCATTTAGAATATACAGCTCTGGAAAAAATGAAGAGACCACTCCAAATGTTCAGTGTCTCTCGTTTTACTCTTTAGAGGCATACGTTTGAGTAGAATGAACATTTTGGTTTTATAATTTAAACTACTGACAGCATTTCAACCAAATTCCACCAAAAAATATTGTCATTTAGAGCATTTCCATTAAGTAATGTAGAGATGAAGATTTAAGAAAAATCCAAACTGGTCTCTTAATTTTTTCCAGAGCTGTATTTACTGTATGCTGCACATATCACATGGACGTGATTTGATTTGATTGAAAAATATTTAAAACATGTAAAAGAAAGCAGAAAGGGTCTAAAGAAAATAATGATGTTACACAAAATATGAAGCATAATGAGCTTCATGATAGACAAACACTTTAGATCGACAAGCGATTTAGATAGTAGTCACATGTCCGATAAAGGAATAAGTGGAAAGTAGTACACACACTATTTAGGCTACCAGTATTTCATTTCACCGTTACATTATTTTTCATATTTACTCACCTCCCATGTTGATAACTTGTTGAGCTCACTGTGTGGACTGACTCCTTCTTCTGTGACGTAAACCTGTCGGATAGGAAGTAACTGGAGGTCAGTATAGCGGCCTATTATCCCTGCGTTCCAAATCGCATACTAAAAACTACAGACACTACACACTAAAAGTACAAAAGAGTTTTAGGGCCACAGGAGAGAAGAAAAAAAATCATATAAGGATTTTTTTTTTTTTTATTGTGTCGAGAAATGTCAAGAATAAAGACACATACTCCAAAATGCTATTGGAGTTACTGGGGCATTTATGTATTTTCAGCATACTACAATTGACGTGCATGTATTGGGACATCCTACATATTTTTCTGGCATACTAAATAGTAGGGAAGTATGGGTATTTGAACGCAGGGTTAGTTGTTGGTGCTAATTTATATCTATGTAGCCTATAAGCTGTATGGTAATTTACTATTATTTCCATATCTAAAGTCATACAGTATGTGTGGTGGTGGATGAACGGCACACTTTGCGGTAAGAAGGCGTTTTACCGTCGTGAGCCATAAGCTAAGTGTTAACGCGTCCCGACGGGGGATTTAAAGTGTGTGTGTGTGTGTGTGTGTGTGTGTGTGTGTGTGTGTGTGTGTGTGTGTGTGTGTGTGTGTGTGTGTGTGTGTGTGTGTGTGTGTGTGTGTGTGTGTGTGTGTGTGTGTGTGTGTCCTCCATTCACCGTTTCACTACTATAGCCTACTGAGAAGGCTTTAACGACTCAATTCTTCCGGTTTCATTTATAACCAGAACAATATTAAATGTATGGTCTCGCGCACGTTGCATAGAGACAGTGGCACGCGCGCTTGTGGAAAATCACACGCGAGCGAGCCACACTGTGACAGCAACAGGCTATTCTATTTTGACAGGTAGCCGGAACATAATAGCAGGGAATTAGTGGGTTTCCAACGGAAGTATTTAATCTTCTTACCTCTTCCAGAGAGAGGCCGCTTTTCTCTTCTCTGTGCCCGGTCGTCAGCGATGATTTAGCGGCCTTTTAAACACACTGGCACCGGCAAACTGGACGATATATTCAAGCTAATCTGTAGCACTATTATTAATACTTTCTTCTGTGCTACTGTATAACCGTAGACTGTAAATCCTAACGATCACAGAGCGCTAGACCAATCACAGCGCTCGGATCCGCTGTCACTCTGATTCTGACCAATAGGAAGATTACTGTAATCCATGACGTAGTTGTAATGAACCAATCACCGCTCAGCTCTCTGTCCATGGTGCTGAACCTTAGCCTACTACTGTATTGGCAGGTGTAACAGCGAGGGGTTAACCTGCACAATAACTGTACATTCCTCGACACTATATATTTATTAACCTAACGTTTATCCAGCGAGTATGTCTGTCTCACTAACGTTTTCTTTAGGAATACCAGAGCAGCATTTGGGTATTTTGCAATAGAATATATTCAGCGAGGGGAGATTGTATTATCCCTTTTAGGGCGAGTGTATTTGGCCATACTTCTTTCTCTGTTCGTGCAGCTACTGAGTGGAACCTCACCCCCATAGCCATCAGAAATCTGAACACATATAGGTCATTTAAATTCCAGTTAAATAAATGTCTCATTGATAATCAGAGCTGTCTACATTACCATTAACCTGTTCATGTCATTGTCTGCTGTTGTCTGATTGTTGCTCTGCTGTGTTTTTATTGTATATTTTAGCTTAATAGTACTTTTTACTTTACTTACTTTTTAATAGTACTTTTTACTTTACTTACTTTTTAATGGTACGTTTTACTATAGGTATGTTGTGTTATGTAAATGTGTAACTTTATTTTCTTTTAGGGTGACTTTCACCATCGGTCTAGGGACTGCAGATGAAAAATAGCCTTCTGGCTAATTCTGGCATATTGACAGAAATGTTTGATAATATGCACTGTCCCTGTATTAAATAAATAAATAAATAAATAAAATAAACAAATGCATCCACTAAAGATACAGTTGTTAGTTATATAGGCCTGTTCAAAGCAGTAGTAACATTATTAAACGTTTTTTTTTGTTATGAAATATGTATACATTTAGCTATGGTGGTCGTTTGGTGGGCCTCTGTCTGTTAGTAGGATGAGGGTTAACACAATAAATCATTAGTATGTTGCTATACCTATAGTTCTCCAGCAGAGGCCGCTGTTTCACCACAGTGAGTTAATTTCTAAAGGAAAGTGAAACTTGGTCAAGTCCATAGTGTGGAAACAGTCACATACTTACAGTGTGGAAATTAAAGCAGTTCATGTCCAGTTAATGAAATTAAATACTCTACGAAGACACACATTTTCTAATTTAGATGACTGGCTGACAGACAGACAGAGAGACAGACAGACAGACAGACAGACAGACAGACAGACAGACAGACAGACAGACAGACAGACAGACAGACAGACAGACTGACTGACTGACTGACTAAATGACTGACTGAATGACAGACTGACAGACTGACTGACAGACGGACTGACTAGTAAAACATAGCGTCAATTGCATTCAATTGATCAAGTACATATTCTCACATATCCTCTGTAAATGATCGGATGATGGATTACTATTTGGTCAGTTTTTAAATTGCTCCACTAACACATTTATATTACACATTTACAATGACAATGAAGCCACATGAGTGCACTAAGAGAAAAGTAATACACAAAAAATTTTAATGCCAAAGCCATAACATCCTTTTCTCTGTTTCGGAGTATTTGACTTGTCCATTGGAACTGTTAATAAACCATCACACAGCCATCTCTGTGCTAAATATAAATTAAACTCTCTCAGAAATCATTTAATTAATTTTCATTTAATTTTAATTTTATTTAACCTCGAAAGATCAATTGAGGGGTGACCCCCTTTTACAATGACGTCGAGTTATTACAGATACACAATATACTAATACACAACAGGGACGGTAGGATGGCCTTGAGGAAAGGTGGCCGACCAGTAACCATGAGGTCTCTGGTTCCTCCTCCCAGTAACCATGAGGTCTCTGGTTCCTCCTCCCAGTAACCATGAGGTCTCTGGTTCCTCCTCCCAGTAACCATGAGGTCTCTGGTTCCTCCTCCCAGTAACCATGAGGTCTCTGGTTCCTCCCAGTAACCATGAGGTCTCTGGTTCCTCCTCCCAGTAACCATGAGGTCTCTGGTTCCTCCTCCCAGTAACCATGAGGTCTCTGGTTCCTCCTCCCAGTAACCATGAGGTCTCTGGTTCCTCCTCCCAGTAACCATGGGGTCTCTGGTTCCTCCTCCCAGTAACCATGAGGTCTCTGGTTCGATCCCCAGCACCGGACAGGAGGGTGTTAGTTGTAAAACTAGCAGAGTAATGCGTCTACGGTGCACCACCATCTCTACCATTGTGTCCTTGAGCAAGACACTTAACCCCAAACTGCTCCAGGGGCGCTGTACTGCGGCTGACCCTGCGCTCTGACCCCCTCTGGAGTGTGGGAACTTGAGAGGGGATATGAGAAAAGACAAATTTCAATGTAACCAACCATTGACTAATAAAGTAACTTAACTTATCTTAACTTAAAGGTGCAGTGTGTAATATGACATCATCAAGAAAGTTCTAGAAAGTTCTAGAATGCAACGCTCCCTGGGTAACCCCAACACTTTCGAATAATAACAGAAGCTACAGTGGCCTTCAAGGACAAGAACAATTCTGAATTTTAAACAATGCTCCTGATGACATTCCAACTATGACACTTTCAAGATGGCGGCACTAGGCCTTGGTCCAAAATGTGCAGAAATATGGACATATATGAGACCCTTTCTAAGGGAAAAAATAATAATTCAAAACGTTTTTTTCAGCTATTATGCACTAAATTAAATGTACTTATGGATATTATAATTACTTTCTACAAAATCTGCTAGGAAATAAAACCCAAAATTCTACACACTGCAGGTTTAACAACCGTTTACAAAGAGATAAAAACAATTAAAACATCTGAACGGCATATTGAGAATCTGATCACTGCCCTTGTGAAGAAAGAACAGAGAATGTTTCTCCAGCTTTTCACATTATTGCTGAAAACGTCAACCTACATCCCAGACATGATTCACCATGGTCAGCCCACACACACACACACACACACACACACACACACTCACACACACACACACACACACACACACACACACACACGCACACACACACACTGTAGCGTCATTGAGTGCAACAGGGCTAATATAATGACTCTGTACATACTGAGGTCTTTATTTATGGAAAAACCTTCTTGTTCCAGAAGTGTGAGTTCCAGTTATGATGGTACACTGTTCTCTCGGCTTAATTAGTTGGATTTATCGTGTGTGTGTGTGTGTGTGTGTGCGTGTGTGTGTGTGTGTGTGTGTGTGTGGCACACACACACACACACACATCTGTTAAATGTGTGTGTGTGTGTGTGTACATTATTTATCTTCATCAGTATGTATTGCAATTTAAATTAGGTCATACTAATATATTGTTCAACACTTAATATCCCAGCTAGTTGCTCTCGGTTGTATCCTAACTCTAGTGTCATTGTCCTTCAAAATAATTTAAAAAAACATTTAGCCCATTCAGACCCTTAGCCCATGTGCCACCATTGTATAGGTTTCTATGGAGATGCTTTACTTCAGACAAAGCATTCCGAGGGCAGAATAACATTGTCGGCAAAGGCAACCGCACACCAACACTCATTTACACACACACACACACACACACACACACACACACACACACACACACACACACACACACACACACACACACACACACCAACACTCATTTACATATCCAAACATGGACCATGGACCAGAGCGTACTGTGTTTACTCACTAAACAGTTCACAGTAGTCGGTTAGACCCAACTGGAAATGGAACACACATACAGCTCTGGAACAAAATTAAGAGACCATTCCAAATGTTCAGTGTCTCTCGTTTTACTATGTAGAGGCATATGTTTGAGTAGAATGAACATTTTGGTTTTATTTCATAAACCACTGACAACATTTCTACCAAATTCCAATACATTTTCAATGAGTAATGTAGAGATGAAGATTTAAGAAAAATCCAGACTGGTCTCTTAATTTTTTCCGGAGCTGTATATACTGTATGTGATATGTTTATTTGTTTTATATTAACAGAAAGGTTAAGCTGATTCTTAAATTGTGTGAAACAAGGAAAAGCTAGACATTGCAGTTAAAGGGGTAGGATTAAATAAGTGTATACTTCTTCCTGCTCCTTTTCAGGCATTTCTCAGCAATACAGATCATTTGTTTTCTTTTTTTTTTTTTTTTTTTTTTCTTTTGTGAAAACATAATTTTTGTTTATTGTATTTCCATGCTTTTCATTTTGTTTTGTATGTTTGATATGTCTGAAATAAATTGAATCAAATCAAATCAAAGAGGGCACACTGTTTAATGTATAGATATCATCATTACACTTTGCCAGTTGATTACTTGTAATAAAACTATACTTTTTGTAAAACATTTTTATAAATAAATGTACACATACTATATGTGATATGTTGTTTTTTTTATTAACAGAACGGTTTAGTTGACTCTTAAATTGTGTGAGTATAGAGCAAATATTTTTTGAGAAAACTGATGTTGGATAAAGCAAAATCTTAAATCAGACAAATAACAACATATGA
>NC_137230.1:34949215-34951715 GCF_949987685.1 Ammodytes marinus
AATGCACAGCAGGCCTGGGATATGTTTCAAGCTTTTCCCAGATTAACCTTGAACCAAACAGATAGAGAACTGTGCCCTTGTTCATAGGGGCGGTAAACCCTGTACAACCATGCTGTGTGTGTGTGTGTGTGTGTGTGTGTGTGTGTGTGTGTGTGTGTGTGTGTGTGTGTGTGTGTGTGTGTGTGTGTGTGTGTGTGTGTGTGTGTGTGTGTGTGTGTGTGTGTGTGTGTGTGTGTGTGTGTGTGTGTGTCTGTGAGTGTGTGTGTGTGTGTGTGCGCGCCTGTGTGTGTGTGTGTGTGTGTGTGTGTGCGCGCCTGTGTGTTTGTGTGTGTGTGTGTGCGCGCCTGTGTGTGTGTGTGTGTGCGCGCCTGTGTGTGTGTGTGTGTGTGTGTGTGTGCGCGCCTGTGTGTTTGTGTGTGTGTGTGTGCGCGCCTGTGTGTGTGTGTGTGTGCGCGCCTGTGTGTGTGTGTGTGTGCGCGCCTGTGTGTGTGTGTGTGTGTGTGTGGTGGCAATAGGTTAGCATGGGGGGGCGCATCCACAAGGTGACATTGGCTGAGCTGTTGGAAAAGCTTAAGCCCCTAAGAAAGATCAAGTTCTCTTTGTCCGGGCAGACAGTGTATAACATGGTTCTCAAGCCCCTGGTCAAATCTCCACAGCACGTAAAGCTTGACTGCCTGCTGTGCTCACAAAGTGGAACCCTACAGAGCGGATACAGTATGCTGAGAGGCTACTACAAGGTATAAGGAGAAGATAACAGTACTTAAAGGTGCACTGAGGAACTTTTCCGTTTTTGTTTATTCTTCCGCCCCCTTTGGACAAAAGCGGTGGTGTTTTTACATAGCCAACTGTTGTCCCTGGGTGAGCGTATACCCATGACAAAGGCATTAAGAAAAACTATATAAAAATAGCATTCTTTCTTTGCACTGATGGTCTCGTTTGCTGTTACATGTCGTTTATGATCATCAGAGTAAAAACGAGACTGTTTCAGAAATATTTAAAAAGTTCCTTGTAGCACCTTTTAATTTGATTCAAGAATATTCTTGAAACAGCTGAAAAGTACAAGAAACTGAAGTGCGTTTAAACTCATGAAGCAATTTAAGTGAGATGGACGTTCCATTGTGGGCGGCAGTGGTGAAGTGTGTAGGGCGGTCGTCCTCTGGAGTCCAGGGTCGGTGGTTTGATCCCCCGTCTCCCCGCCACATGTCCAAGTGTCCCTGGGCAAAGAGACACTGAACCCCACATTGCTCCCGATGGTTCAGAGAGCGCCTTGCATGGCAGCTACTGTGTATGCGTGTGTGTGTGAATGGGTGAATGTGGTAAGAAATGTAAAGCGCTTTGGGGCTGAGAAAATCGGCTAAAAAGCGCTATATAAGTCAAGTCCATTTACCATTTTACCATTGATTCCCTGGACAGTGTAGTTGTTGTTCAGCTCGTCTCCAAACAATTACAGTGTTGTCTGTAGTAGAACAAAACAGCAAAAGATCTCATTTGTTTTAATGAAAGAAAGAAAAATCTAGCAACACCAAATTCTCCCTTTACTGCCAAGAGAAACTACTGAAGCCTCTGGCTGTCTGACTCCTGCCAGAAGAGTTTACTCCTAATGGGTCTCCGTGGGCAGACAGAGAGATCAAATGTGTAAATACTTTTCTCAGCAAATTGGCCTGCTCTATATTTGGCTTGTTCCTATCCCCTTGTACAACCGTGTGTGTGTGTGTCTGTGTGTGTGTGTGTGTGTGTGTGTGTGTGTGTGTGTGTGTGTGTGTGTGTGTGTGTGTGTGTGTGTGTGTGTGTGTGTGTGTGTGTCTTTTCTTTCATTCACTACAGAAGGGAAATGGTATTTGTTTGATAGCTTAGATGTAATTTCTCAAAGACAGTTGTTTTTAATATTGTTCAATGTTGCTTTAGATGTGCACATTTCTAGTATATACACTTACAACATAACACATCAAGACAACCTACAATTCAAAACACAACTTAAGTACACTTGGAAAAATACATTAAAATTAATGAAGAAAATCTCAATTTCCAATGGCGTCTGACTATCAATCCATGTATCTGTGTATCTATCTATCCGTCTGTCTGTCTGTCTGTCTATCTATCTATCTATCTATCTATCTATCTATCTATCTATCTATCTATCTATCTATCTATCTATCTATCTATCTATCTATCTATCTATCTATCTATCTATCTATCTATCTATCTATCTATCTATCTATCTATCTATCTATCTATCTATCTATCTATCTATCTATCTATCTATCTATCTATCTGTCTATCTGTCTGTCTATCTATCTGTCTGTCTGTCTGTCTGTCTGTCTGTCTGTCTGTCTGCAGTAACACATTGCAGATGTTTTGTTTTAACTGTGTCTTCAGCATGTTGAGTTGGTTGGTGCTTTAGAGGAATCAGGTTTCATATAATTAAGAACACAGGGAGGAGAAGGTCGTATACCCTCCACCGGACCAGCTATATGGTCTCTTAATTTTTTCCGCGGCTGTA
>NC_137230.1:34959215-34964215 GCF_949987685.1 Ammodytes marinus
GTCTGTCTGTCTGTCTGTGCATGTCTGTCTGTCTGTCTCTCTGTCTGTGCATGTCTGTCTGTGTATATCTGTCTGTCTGTCGGTCGGTCGGTCTGTCTGTGCGTGTCTGTCTGTGTATATCTGTCTGTCTGTCTGTGCATGTCTGTCTGTCTGTCTGTCTGTCCGTCTGCCTGTCTGTCTGTCTGTCTGTCTGTCTGTCTGTCTGTCTGTCTGTGCGTGTCGGTCGGTCTGTCTGTCTGTGTGTGTCTGTGTGCGTGTGTGCGTGTGTGTCTGTTCACACTCCGCACAGTTATAATAAAAATATGTTAAAAAAAATGCATCTGCACTCATGTAAGACTTAACGAGCAAATGAATATTCTTATTGTAACGCCTGCGGCCTTTTTATCAGCATATTAACATTGTGAACAGTTGCATGACGAAGCATTTGCAGTTGGTGCTACACAGCTATCGGAGAATGTCACATGAGATCATTCACAGTCATGAAAACAGTTTGTTTAACATAGTCCAACATTTCTCATTAACTCCTATTAAAAATGTCCTATTGTCGGGGCGCTCCGGTGGTGTAGTGGATAGAACGCGTACCATATCGGCTCCGGCCTTCGTTGCAGTGGTCGCAGGTTCGAATCTGACCCGTGGACCTTTACTGCAGGTCATCCCCCTCTCTCTCTCTCTCTCTTTGTCTCCCCATTTCAACTCTGTACTATCTAATAAAGCTTGAAAATGCCAAAAAAAAATCTTAAAAAAAAAGAAAACTCCTAGTCAGTTGAGTTGTGGCATCAAGCCTTGCTCATGCTGTGATGTAATCAGGTGTGTAAGGTCTCTGGGTAAAATATAGTTTTAAATGAATATGGGATAATAGGGATATAAACATTTAACTTCCTAAACAACACTGTCGGTGCATCTACATGAGGTAAAGCCTTCAGTGATGGCACATAGATTTTATACCTTCTGCTGTACGTCCAGGTTTTTTCTTAGCAGTAGAATCAACAACTGAAACATTTCTTGGGCTCTTCTTGGGGATTTTTCTGAGCTCCTGCACCAGTGTCAGGGGGGAGTGACACCAGTTTGTAAACGCTGCCATACTGAGAAATACAGAGAGAGTTTTGTGGAACTGATAGGGCTTAATCAACTTTGTATGAACTCATTTGGCGATGGTTTGAATGTAACGGACATTAATTTATATTAAAAAGTTACACGCTATAGCTTTAACACATACACAAACAGACAAATGAACAACCATAGACTGTCGTGAACGGCTTTTGTGTTGCACTGAAAACCTTGTGTAAATCTAGTCAAAGCTAAATAAAGCGGAGAGAAAAATGGCCTTACACAGGTTTTTGAATACATTTGAATGCACAGTAACCCGAGGCAAGGCAAGTTTATTTCTATAGCACAATGCAGACACAGGGCCATTCAAAGTGCTTTACAGAGGCATGAAATACATCAAGATGAACAGAAATAAAGCATTTAAAAGCGAATGAATAGATAATAAAACATTTAAATAAAAATAACAATTGCAGGTTAAAAGGGAAACAGAAAAGTCTTCAGATTAAGCCAGTGTATCGCTAAGTGAATAACCATGGCGACCTTCATTCAAAAGGAAAGCATTTAAATGAGCAGCGTTTTGCTCACATGCTCTCCAAGGCTGTCAGGCAGTGTCATCACAAAACTATTCACGTCTTATTTTATTCTTAGCTCGCTTTGAAAAATCACCTCAGACCACCTCTGTGTGTGTGTGTGTGTGTGTGTGTGTGTGTGTGTGTGTGTGTGTGTGTGTGTGTGTGTGTGTGTGTGTGTGTGTGGTTGGGTGTCAGTGTGAGTGTCAGTGTGTGGTTGTGGGTGTCTGTGTGTGTGTGTGTGTGTGTGGGTGTCTCTGTGTGTGTGTGTGTGTGTGTGCACCTCTGTCTGTGCGTGTGTGTGTGTGAGAGAGTGTGGGTGTCTCTGTGTGTGTGTGTGTGTGTGTGTGCACCTGTGTCTGTGCGTGTGTGTGTGTGTGTGTGTGTGTGTGTGTGTGTGTGTGTGTGTGAGAGAGAGACTAGCTCAAGGAAGGTTTCAATGACAGTTATTTATTGCCATATTGATGGATACCTCCACACTCAATGTCAACACAATCTCGACTGAGTAACGGTTCAAGGCAGAAATAATAAATATAGTTAATAATGCAATATTCTCAGGTCAGACGGGGCCATTTAAGTTTCTTTTTTCATATTATTTTAATATTTCGAGTGAAAATTGGAGAAAGGTTTGCCCATATTAACACTGGTAAAGTGACCCTGTGCAAATGTGTGTTAGAGTGAACCAATTATACCACACACACACACACACACACACACACACACACACGCACACACACACACACACACACACACACACACACACACACACACACACACACACACACACACACACACACACACACACAAGGGCAAGGTCCGTTCTCCAGCTTAAATATTATGGACATGCAGAGGTACACAAGGGGGGTTACATGTTTAGCTTATGGTACACAGTGACAGAGGAAGATTTTGAATGTAGGGCAGTTGCATAATTTACAAAAATAAATATGTTTCAGTTTGCAGAATGGTGATATTAAGGAAAAATAAAAAAATGAGTACACCAAAAAATCCCAGAAGTTGCATGACCGACTTCAATAGGCTAAGTTGCATAACATTGCATACTAGTGTTACGTGTGCTAAATGGTACACCCTGATGTGTAACAGCAATCTCCTCCCAATACGTCAAATAATCATGTAATATTTAGCATTCCATTTATGTATGACTGTGTGTAAATGAATGGAACCTGGATCCCTGTAAAGTTGACCAGTTTAAAATGTTGCTGAAGACTCACTTTTGTTGCATTGGCCCTTAACAAAAGTTGAGACTTTGACACTCGTCCCATGTATCCTATATGTTGTCTTGTATTGTATCTTGTTCAGCACGTTGGTCAACTGATGCTGTTTTTAAATGTGCTATAGAAATACATTTGGCTTTGACTTTGACTTTTGACTTGGAAAAATATATATATTTTGAATCCAAACATATTAATGTTTTGTGATTACTTCCATTATATTCCCCTTTGAGAGAGTGGTGCCAAATCTCCAGTGTGATGTCAATTTTAATTCAACAACAGACAAAGAAAAACAGCAAATACAATCGAGAGAAGAAAATGAAAAGAACCCAACCCTCATACACACATACACACACACACACACACACACACACACACACACACACACACACACACACACACACACACACACACACACACACACACACACACACACACACACACACACACACACACACACACACACACACACACACACACACACACACACACACACACACTAGCTGTCACTAAAGATGTCAAGCAAAGCAGAACAAATTCTGAAATGTGTGTAAATGAATCATTGATCGCTGGACAGTTCAAACAAGATACGAACGATCGCAGAACACGTGAGATGAACTCTCACTCTGTGTGTCATCATAGAAGCTTGAAACTGCAACAGAAGGTTCAACATCCCATTAGAGTTTCCTTTATTTTGCATAGTTATTTTTTTATATTTTTTTATTTTTTTACTATGGAAAAGGGGTAGGATTAAATAAGTGTATACTTGTTCCTGCTCCTTTTCGGGCATGTCACATCAATACAGATAATTTTTTTTCTTTTTTTTTTCTTTTTGTGATGTCTTTTAAACATAAATTTTGTTTGTTGTATTTTTGTGCGTTTCATTAATTTTGTATTGTTTTTGATATGTCTGAAATAAAATAAAAAATGAAATGAAATGAAATAGTTATGAGAACAGACATGTAACAGAAAAACAAACGAAAAGCACAGAAATAAAATGGGTAGAAAAAAAAGAAAAGGTCATAGAGTCACTTTGTTATCATATACATAGTTTGGGGGAGGGAGCCAGGGATCCATTCCTTAGTATGTAACCACCTTTCCTTGTGTCCAGAAATAGGACCTCTTATTTGACCTGACAATGAGTATCACGGAGGCATTTCAATAAAAATGTAAGAAGTGAAAGTCCATTGTCCAGTGGTAGACAAAAATTCCCGATGCCCGCAGAAAGGGGGCGCTATATTCCACAGGCATACAAAAGGCCAGCATACCTTTGTTTTTATCTGCATTAGACAGATGGATATACTGGAGTTTCCTCTTTCACACCACGGTTGCGTTCCGAATCGCATACTTTCTACTATATAGTATGGTAGAAAAAAGATTTAGGATGTCCCGATTCTTGTGGCCAGATTTAGGATGGTTAGAATACCCGGATGGTCTACTTCATGCGGCCAAGATTGTTAGTGTTGAAAAGTGCATCCTATTTGGGCGATTCTGACCCACAATCCAGTGCGCACGTGAAGTGACGTAACATCGACGAAGCCTATAGGTCCATGTTATGAAAACAAACGGGGATGCGACGGATATAAAAGCAAGAGGCAAGATCAAGGCGCAATGTTATGATGAAATAAGAGAGAAAAGTATGTCCCAATAGTATGTCTACTGCATCCTAACTAGATTCTTTTTATCGTCGGATGTAGTATGTAGAATAGAAAAAAGAAAGAGTATGCGATTCGGAACGCAACCCACATGTAAATGTAGAAGGCCCAGTACTCTCTTCTGGTGCCCTCAGTTTGGGCTTTCAGGTATTATGAGAAATGCCTGTCTCTCTTTAGCTTGTCTGGATTATTTCTCCCCATTTCATTTCATTTAATACAGCTCCGGAAAAAATGAAGAGACCACTCCAAATGTTCAGTGTCTCTAGTTTTACTATTTAGAGGCATATGTTTGAGTAGAATGAACATTTTGATTTTATAATGTAAACTACTGACAACATTTCTACCAAATTCAAAATTGAAATATTGTCATTTAGAGCCTTTTCAACAAGTAATGTAGAGATAAAGATACAAGAAAAATCGAGCTGTATATCTCACACAAACATATTGTGGGGTGGCAGTGGCGAAGTGGGTAGGGCGTTTGCCTCTGGTGTGCAGGGTTG
>NC_137230.1:34969215-34974215 GCF_949987685.1 Ammodytes marinus
AAAGTCTGAGAGAGGCAGCAGTAAGGTAAGGCGACGCGCTCCAGAGGTAGACGCAGGATGTGTGTGGGGCGCGTTAGGGTGGAAGTGTGTGTGTGTGTGTGTGTGTGTGTGTGTGTGTGTGTGTGTGTGTGTGATTGTTTTTGATACAGTACAGTGGGCCGTGTGGGTGGATATTTTTGGGTAAATATAGAGACATATTGGAGACTAAGCCACTCTCATACATCCCATGACAAACCATACATTGACATACTGTATAGATTAGGACCTACCCATGGTATGTCAATGTATGGCATGTCATGGGTTAGGTGATTGTATTGACTTTGTTCAACAGATACAATCAAACAAAGGCATATTAAAGGGTTAATCCCATTTCTCATTTCAACCCCCTATACCTACCCCTTGGGCCCTCCGAACAGAGTGTGAAGGGGTTGAATTGGGACTGAGCCTTAAAGCCCTGGTTCTTTGATTACCCATGCTACATGTACACACGTCGAGGCAGGTGGTAGATCGGGTCGGCCGATGATCAAAGGGTTGGAGGTTCGATCCCCGCCCTGCCACCTGTGTCATGGTTGTTGTGTCCTTGGGCAAGACACTTCACCCAACTTGCCTCGTGTGAATGTAGATAGTTAACCTGCTGCTATCGGTGTATGAATGTGTGTGTGAATGGTAATGTGGGAATGGGGAAACAGGTCTCCCTTGCAAAAGAGTCTTCGGTCTCAATGGGATTTACCTGTAGAAATAAAGGTTAAGAAAAAATAAAATAAAATTGCTTGAAACAATCACTTGATCATTCATACATACTGCACACGTCTTTTAAGTCTCATTTCAAATACAGTTTTATCAGTCAGAGATCAGAGCAACATCTCTATCACAGCCGGAGATGGAGACTGTCTTTGTTGAGAGAGCAATCATAGATACGTGGTAAATTAGGTATCTGTGTGTGTGTCTCTGTGTGTGTGTGTGTGTGTGTGTGTGTGTGTGTGTGTGTGTGTGTGTGTGTTTTGTCTCTGTACAGTGTGCCCTTCCCCCTGTATGGCATATAGCAGCTAGTGTGTCACGTAGCCACATAACAGTCTCATTCATCACACAGACCTTGTGTTAGATGTTCGGCCCTGATCTCTGCACACTGTCATTATAGCATAGATAGAAAGCCGCACTTTAAAGATGGCTTTTTTAGACAGTTCTTGCCTATGGACCAACATTGATCATATTCTACCTTCCACTATATCACATTGGCGCTACATACTGGGAACCTTATTGGTTTAAACCTGCAGTGTGTAGAATTTTGGGTTTTATTTCCTAGCAGATTTTGTAGAAAGTAATTATAATATCCATAAGTACGTTTAATTTAGTGCTTAATAGCTGAAAAAAACTTTTGAATTATTATTTTTTTCCTTAGAAAGGGTTTCATATATGTCCATATTTCTGCATATTTTGGACCAAGGCCTAGTGCCGCCATCTTGAAAGTGTCATAGTTGGAATGTCATCAGGTGCATTGTTTAAAATGTAGAATTGTTCTTGTCCTTGAAGGCCACTGTAGCTTCTGTTATTATTCAAAAGGGGTTGGGGTTACCCAGGGAGGGTTGCATTCTAGAACTTTCTAGAACTTACTTGATGATGTCATATTACACACTGCACCTTTAACATGTTCAGTAAAATGACTCAATAAAAATGAAATAATTACACCTTTCAGATTTACGCTGTCATGTACTAGTAGTTGGCATTTTCAAGCTTTTTTTGATAGTATGGAGAGAAACATAATTGAAATGGGGAGACAGAGAGAGAGAGAGAGAGGGGGGGGGGGGGTGACCTGCAGTGAAGGACCACGGGTCGGATTTGAACCCGCGATTTCACTGTTTTTATCGAGTGGTTGGAACTTCACTAGATTGGTCTGAAGATGGCGCTATAGGCAATGTGCCGTAACATGGCTGTACATAAAAAGTAAGCATAATCAACAACTGAAACATTTCTTGGGCTCTTCTTGGGATTTTTCTGAGCTCCTGCGCCAGTGTCAGGGGGAGAGACACCAGTTTGTAAACGCTGCCATACTGAGAAATACAGAGAGAGTTTTGTGGAGCTGATAATAGGCTTAATAATCTTTGTGTCAACTCATATGGCGATGGCTTGAAAGGAACATACTGTAAATTCATTCATATTAAAACGTGAAGTATAGAACAACTTGTTTTTGTTTAAATGCACATAGAAAGGGGGTGATACACAGATACACTTATTTTTACCAAACCAAATTCCTGTACATTCACTTTTATTCATGTAGCTGCCGTGTGAATAAAGTGATTCTGATTTGGGTGTCCCGTGTTACCAGCTCCCACGTCAGTCCCATTGCTGTGGCTTTGTTGACTCATGCAAACTGTCCTGGCACTTGACATGTCCATGTGGAGGCCCCATGCTGCCACACGCACACACACACACACACACACACACACACACACACACACACACACACACACACACACACACACACACACACACACACACACACACACACACACACACACACACACACACACACACACACACACACACACACATAGGCTACAGACATGTGCACACTCACAGACACACACACACACACACACACACACACACACTCTCTCTTTTTCTCTCTTTCTCTCAATCTCTCACACACTCACACACACACACACACACACACACACACACACACACACACACACACACACACACACTCACACACACACACACACACACACACACACACACACACACACACACACACACACACGCTGCTGGGAGGCCCCGCATGCTGCAACGCTGCCATTTGATTGGTGGAGAGTCGGACGGGATGAATGAGCACTGGACATAGCACAGGAGGCATGAAGGGGACTGCCCCGGTACACACACACAGGCTGCACGCAAGCACACACTGTCTCTCACTCACACACGCACACAAATACACACACACACACACACACACAAACACACAGACACACACACACACACACACACACACACACACAAGCTGCACGCAAGCACACACTGTCTCTCACTCACACACACACACACACACACACACACACACACACACACACACACACACACACACACACACACACACACACACACACACACACACACACACAAATACACACACACACACACACACACACACACAGGTTGAACACAGACACTGTCTCTCACTCACACACACACACACACACACACACACACACACACACACATACAAGCACACTCTCTCTCTCTCTCTCTCTCTCTCTCTTTCACACACACACACACACACACACACACACACACACACACACACACACACACACAGGTTACACACAGACACAGACAACACAAAGTCATTAAGCAAGTTTGGGTCCTATTCAGAACGGACACGATACGTTTCATATATAGTTAGTTTATCGACACAACTGATTTGATATTCATAGAGTGGTCTCGTCTCGTGGCCTTCTCGGAATGTTGATTAATGTTGTAAGTGTTAATGTGTTTGGTCTTTAGCTGGCATTTAAAACTACTGTTGTTGTGTTTGTATGTTGCTGTGGATCGGCCAAAAAACAAGCAATTTGAATATGTCAACTTCAGCATTGGGAAATCGTAATGCGGGCAATTCATTAATCATGTCATCAAACAAAAATAATCATTAGATGAATACATTATGAAGATTACCATTTTTTAAATGTCACAATCTGCTTTGGGGAGCTAATTAGATTGGTTTCCAGTTGAAAGTAAGGTTAAATATATCCCACTATGCCACTAACGGAATAATTCGAAAATATGCTTGAAACAGTTTTTTAGAAAATGTGTTACTTCTAGCGCCGCCTTTGGACAAAAGTGGTAGTTTTTATTTACTACGCCAGCTGTTGTTCCTGGGTGAGCGTATACCCATGACAAAGGCATTAAGAAAAACTATATAGCATTCTTTTTGCACTGATGGTCTCATTTGTTATTACATGTAATTTATGATCATCAGAGGAAAAATTAGACTGTTTCAGAAATATTTAAAAGTTCCTGGTTGCACCTTTAAAGTGAATGAAGCAACTTGTTTGTTTCTATTACATTTGCAGCCTGTCTGTATATGTGGCCTCAGTAACCCACTGCTTATAAGTCAGCATAAAAATATTTGATTCATTGTATCATATTTCCGATAGTGTAAGAGAGAGTGTGTGTGTGTGTGTGTTTGTGTGTGTGTGTGTGTGTGTGTGTGTGTGTGTGTGTGTGTGTGTGTGTGTGTATGTGGTTGAGATGATACTGTATTCACACAGTCACACACACAAATAATACAGAAACGCACACACACACACACACACACACACACACACACACACACACACACACACACACACACACACACACACACACACACACACACACACACACCCCTCCACACACACACACACACACACACACACACACACACACACACACACACACACACACACACACTGTACCGCTGTATGGTCATGGGAGGAAACACAGCTGGATGAACACCTGACGCTGCAGCTGTTCACATTGTTGAGTGAGTCACGGTCTCGCTGTGGACTCAAAAAAAATGTTGAACCCTCTGTAAGCAGCGATGCTTAAAGGTGCAGTGTGTATTTTTTCACCATATTCATACGTGTGTTTTAATTACTGTATAATGGCTTGAAAAACTGTTATTATCTTAGAATGAGCCTCTTTGACATCTACATAGGAGCTGGAGGTGCCACTGTGTTGCACCGCCATGTTTCTACAGTAGCACAGAACGGACAAACTTAACGGCCTTACACGTTTTTATATATAGTGGGCGTCCTGGGGAAATGCACCTGTTGGAAGACCAATAAGAAGAAGTAGAATAAATAACTAAATACATCTTCACCTCATCACTTGATATTGTGGAAAGACTTGAGGCAGTGGTGGATGATGCCATCTTTAGTAACTATAGCTTCTTGTCCTTGAAGGCCACCGTAGCTTCTGTAATTTCTCCAAAACGGACATGTTAGCAAGGGAGTGTTACAATC
>NC_137230.1:34981715-34984215 GCF_949987685.1 Ammodytes marinus
GTGTGTGTGAACGTGTGTGTTTGCCTCTGTGTGTGTGTGTGTGTGTGTTTGCTTATGTTGTTGTTTGCCTCTGAGTCTGTATGTAATAGAATTGTGTTCCCAAGATGAATACATGAACCTGTTTGCCAAATGAACCATCATCTTTATTTAAAGCAATAGTGTGTAACTTTTTCCTTTTAAATTAATGTTGGTTACATTCAAGCCATCGGCTCCACAAAACTCTCTCTGTATTTCTCAGCATGACAGCGTTATTTTGAAAAATCCCAAGAAGAGTCCACATTTTTTTTTCAGTTGTTGATTCTACTGCTAAGAAAAAAAACCTGGACGTACAGCAGAAGGAATACAATCGCGATGTAGCTTAAAGGTGCAGTGTGTAATATGACATCATCAAGAAAGTTCTAGAAAGTTCTAGAATGCAACGCTCCCTGGGTAACCCCACCCCTTTCGAATAATAACAGAAGCTACAGTGGCCTTCAAGGACAAGAACAATTCTAAATTTTATACAATGCACCTGATCACATTCCAACTATGACACTTCCAAAATGGCGGTGACAAGGCCTTGGTCCAAAGTATGGAGAAATATGGACATATATGAGACCCTTTCTAAGGAAAAAAATAATAATTCTAAAAAAAAAAATCAGCTATTATGCACTACATTAAATACTTATACTTATACTTATGGATATTATAATTATTTTCTACAAAATCTGCTAGGAAATAAAATCAATTCTACACACTGCAGGTTTAAATAAAAATTAACACCACTCTTGCTAGCTGGTTACTTCTGTTTCTGTTTAATATTTATCATGATATTCATTCTAACCACATGGTCTAAGTCTCTTGTTGTAAGTCACTTTGAATGGGAAATGTCAGCCGTGTATAAATAATGGTCACTATGCAAGAAGTTCAGGGATTGAAATCACAGGTAAATACCCTAAGTCATTTCTTGCTGCATGGGTTCAATTGGCCACTCAACAAAACACTTTTCTTTAACATACAGACAGTGTAGGTTGAGTTTAGATTGGAGAAAAACGTTCAATCACACAGACTGTATACACTCACCGGCCACTTTATTAGGTACACCTGTTCAATGGCTTATACAAACAAAAAGCCATTCAGCTTATCACATGGCAGCAATGTAATGCATTTAGGCATGTAGACGTGGTCAAGACAATGTACTGAAGTCAAACTGAGCATCAGAATGGGGAAGAAAGCGGGTTTAGGTGACTTTGAACATGGCATGGTTGATGGTGCACGGCAGGATGGATCCATACTTTCATGTTGTTTACGGCACATTCTGAACCTGCCATCTGAATGTCGCAACTGAAAATCGAGACTCATCAGACCAGGCATGATTTTTCAATCTTCTATTGTCCAATATTGGTGATCCTGTGAGAATTGTAGCCTTATTTTCCTGTTTTTAGCTGACAGGAGTGGCACCCGGTGGGGTCTTCTGTTGCTGTAGCCCATCTGCTTCAAGGTTGGTCGTGTTTTGCGTTCAGAGATGGTATTCTGCATACCCTGGTTGTAATGAGTGGTTATTTGAGTTACTGTTGCCTTTCTATCATCTCGAACCAGTCTTCCCATCCTCCACTGACCTCTGACTTCAACAAGGCATTTTACGTCCACACAAATGCTGCTCACTGGATATTTTTTATTTTTCGGGCCATTCTCTGTAAACCCTAGAGATGGTTATGAGTGAAATGCCCAGTAGATCAGCAGTTTCTGAAATACTCATACCAGCCCTCCTGGCACCCTCAACATTGCCACGTTCAAAGTCACTTAAAACCCCCTTTCTTCCCCATTTTTGTTGCTCAGTTTCAACCTCAATAAGTTGTCCTGTCCAGGTCTACATACCTAAATGCATTGAGTTGCTGAAATGTGATTGACTGATAAGTTATATGTGTTAACAAGAAAATGAACCGCTGTACCTAATAAAGTGGCCGGTGAGAGTATATAGCTATACATTCTTCATCGAAAAGGCGACTGCTGGCTTTCAACCTCTTTTTATCTGCCAGGGTCAATGTCAGTGATGTATATAAGTACAAAGCATCAGGTATAGAATAGACATTAGAAAAATATGAATAGAAATAAAACATTTAAATAAAATAAAAATTACAGGTTAAAAGGGAAACAGAAAAGTCTTCAGAGTTGATTTAAAAGAGCTGAGAGTTGCAGCGGACCTCAAGTTTTCTGGGAGTTTGTTCCAGATATTTGCTGCATGAAAACTGAAAGCTGCTTCTCCTTGTGTAGTCCTAACTCTGGGCACTGTAAGTAGACTATACCTTGAATACCTTTATCTGTCAAAGTGGTGACTGCTGGCTTTCAACCTCTCTGCTTTTACTGCCAGGGTCAATGTCAGTGATGTATATAAGTACAAAGCATGAATAAGCTGCTTGGTTTGTCTATAGCAGAGGTCAGGGAATGGAAATGAAGGTTTTCAAAGCAATACAGAAATGTTCAAATCAAATCAGTTTGTATTCATATTATATAGCCCAAC
>NC_137230.1:34986715-34989215 GCF_949987685.1 Ammodytes marinus
GCCAAACCCTGAAATTGATACAGTAGATAGAAATATATCTGAGCTTTGATGGGTTTACAGTGCAACAGTGCTCTGGCAGCATCTGAAGTCCTCCTGCATCCACACTATTCACACTTTACTTTAGTATTACCATGTAATCACCTGGTCAATGATCAAATTCCTTCGTGATTTTCTCTACTTATGACATCTATTGCAGCATGTCCGTCCTGGGAGAGGGATCCCTTACTCTGTCGACTCTCCCTGAGATTTCTTCAATTTTTTTATTCCCGGTAAAGGGTTTTTACTGGGAGTTTTTTCTCAGCCGAGCTAAGGGTGTAAGGGCAGGGTGTCATATTGTATCATATTGTATCGTATATCATATTGTATGAAATGTAAAGTTCACTGAGACAAATGTGTTTGTGATTTTGGGCTATACTAATAAAACTGATTTGATTTGATTTGAACTAAAAGGTTACTACAGAGGATTGCAGCGAGAGGTTGTATGTATGGTGGATGATGCCATCTTTAGTAACTAGCTTCTTGTCCTTAAAGGCCACCGTAGCTTCTGTAAATGTGTCCAATCCATCTCCACCGCCTTCTTGTAATAATGGTCTCTATTCTTTCTTGGTTTGTCCGAGCAAGTAATTGCTGGTCGGAGATGGTGTTAGGCCACAAGATACGTAAGATTATTCTGAGGTTCCTTGTAGGGGTGTGAACGTTTACAAAAAATTCTAAACGGTTACACGGCTGCACATTGTTTTACGTTTAACCTTTTGTTATGGGGGGGGGTTGACATACAGTATATATATTTTTTTTGCCGATGCTTATGGAGTGACAGTGTGCAGTGAGAAAGTCAGGCAGACAGATAGACAGAGGCAGAAAGGCCTTTATTTCATAATTTTGCTTTTTGACTTCGAAGTGATCATAACTAGCCTAGTGATCATCTGATATATCGGTACAAGGAGTAAACATGTGGAATGTCTTGGATGAAGAAATTAAAACGTGTGACACGGTACAAAGATTTTAAAAAATACTGAAAAATAAGATGCTTAACAAATATAAAAGTGAGGCATGAATGGCAATGTGAATATGTATGGTGGATTTATTTTGTCTTAACTTTACATGTAATATGTTTAACATACAGGAATTAATTATAGCAATAATATTTACAATAACTATCAAACAAATTATTAAAACAAATATATATATATATATATATATATATATATATATATATATATATATATATATATATATATATATATAATAATTAAATAAAATCCTGAGGGACCAACGAAAAATGAATGAATAAATAAACAATGTAAAAAGGGTAGGCGCAATAAGCTAAGGCTTCAGCCTACACCTTTTCGATCAAAACTATTTATAAGAAATAATGTATAAATTGACAACTTTGTGTTTTTCTTTTGTGTTTTTTTATCTTTATTTTTTAACTTATGTATGTAATGTTATGAATCTGTTTGATCGAAATAAACTACACACTACAACCACTATTAGACTGACTCCCGCTGTCGGGGCCGTTGGGCTCACGAGCCGACCAGCTGATCAGACCAGCTGTTTGAGACGGAGATGAAAAGGAAAGTGAAACTGAAGGTGGAGCAGTTAAATAGTTCAATGAATAAATATTGTAACCAATAATAATGTGTTGTGTTATCTGCTTTAGTAGCCTACAGTAGCTCACATCGCCCACCACTCCTTGAACACATTATAATTTTCCAAACTTTAAAAAAATAACGGTTTTCGTTTATTGATTTTCCCTAAACGGTTATGATTTACCAAACGGTTACACGTGCACACATGTACACGTGCACACCCCTAGTTCCTTGTGTAGAATGCAGATGCCCTGGAAAGGTCTTTCTCTGTCGTCCTCCAGCATTCAGAGCTGTATACTATATAATAAGGTGGACAGGACACAGCTCTGGTATAACTTGAGTCTGGTGTTGATGCTGTACTTTGTGGACTTCCACACATTGTTCATCATTCTGAATGTGTTTCTTGCCTTGTTGAGTCGGCTTGCTCACCACTAGATGCCGCCAAAATACCTCACAACATACCTCACAAACTCACCAAAGCTCTCTTTATTTGACAGAAAAGCCATCGTCTGTGGAGCTGAGTTGCGGTGCGGGGCCCGGCCATGTGGTTCTGGAGCCCGGTTCCCCTCTGCTGCTGGACTGTAACCTCGGCAACAGCGACACGCCCTTCAACGTGACCTGGGCACAAAATGGCCGCCCGCTGCTTCCTGTGGAGGGGCGGGACTTCCTGCAGTTTCTACCCAACGGATCCCTGCTGCTGCTGTTGCCTAGCGCTAAGGACGGCCAGCCCCCCCGCGCGGTGGAGGGGGGCTACAGCTGTGTGACCGCCAGCGCACACGGAGCCCTGACAAGCCGCACTGTCAACGTCCTGCTAGCAAGTAGGTGCACAGACCAGGGGTTTACAAGTGTTTGAATGCTTATGATTATTTATGTTTTTTAGTTATTTTATTTTCCTTTTATTTATTTTTTTA
>NC_137230.1:34996715-34999887 GCF_949987685.1 Ammodytes marinus
TACTTCACCCATACGGAACCGGCGTTCTATCATTATAAAATCGCTATTATAATATAATGAATGAGGTTTTTCTTCCCTCAGTCTTTCCTCAGTCTTCCCTTGGCCCAGCTGTCCTGTTAATCCTAATCCTACATTTTACCATGTGTGATGTCACGCATGGGAAAATGTAGGGTTAGACAGTGAGACCATAACACACTCTTTCTGCCTTTTCTCAGGCTAGGATGTACCGATTTCTAAAATATTTGCACATTTATACTACATAGGATCTCAGAGTTCAATACACCTTCATATTCCAACCGGTGAAGTAGGTCTTTAAGAATAAAAATGTAGAACTATTCCTTAAACTATTTTTATTCCTCTTTTATCTTTTTTTTCTTTTCATTTAATTTCATATTACTTATTTTTTCACTTTTTGTTATTATTGATTCTTTCTCAATAACATTAACATTTCTCACCCCAATCAAGGAGCGGTGTGTGTGTGTGTGTGTGTGTGTGTGTGTGTGTCTGAGTGTGTGTGTGTGTCTGAGTGTGTGTGTGTGTGTGTGCGTGCATGCATGCGTGCGTGCGTGCGTGCGTGCGTGCGTGCGTGTGTGCGTGCGTGCGTGCGTGTGTGTGTGTGCGTGTGTGTGTGTGTGTGTGTGTGTGTGTGTGCTCTCCTCCATACACATAAGCAGCAATTTTTTTTGCACACAATATTTGCTCCTACAATAAACTATCAACAAAAAATATGTTTTTTTAGGTCAGAGCGGATACAGTGTGTGAGTGTGTGTGTGTGTGTGTGTGTGCGGATACAGTGTGTGAGTGTGTGTGTGTGTGTGTGTGTGTGTGTGTGTGTGTGTCTGTGTGTGTGTGTGTGTGTGTGCTGATACAGTGTGTGAGTACGTGACAGGCCCGTGCCCTCAGCCCTCTCTTCCATAGTTTAGTTTGTTTAAAGTCAGATGACACTGTGGCTCCACTCTTATGCAACGTTCAAACACATGTCAGAGGCAGTAGTTCAGTGGATGGTCATTTTGATATGTAGGCCAGTCCAATGGTCAGTCCAGCAAATCAACACATTCAATATTGTTTATTTGCCTTACGTACTGCATATAACTGTAAGTAAGTAAGTAAAGTGGCAATAGTGCAATTCTTGCGAGTCTTGGGTCCTTTCAACAGTGTAGTATATAATGTAAGATATAATATAAGGACATGTACATGAAACACACAGGTGAAGGCAGCTACCTCAGACCTAAATGAACAAAACAATTGCGCTAAAACCTATATTGTGGTCAGTCCAAAATATCGTGCAAAAGTTAATTTATTTCATTAATTCAACTTAAAAGGTGAAAATAATATACTATATAAACTCATTACATGCAACGTGAGATATTTTCTAAGCCTTTATTTGTTATAATTTTGATTATATGGCATAGTTTATGAAAACACCAACTTCAAAATCTCAGAACATTTTTATATTCCATAAAATCAAAATAAAAGTATGGAAGTACTGTATGTGGGTTGGAACGCAGGGAAACGTTTGACCGGTAGCGTAGATATATATACACATAGAAATGATTTGTAGCGTCCCATGTATTCTGTTACCTTGCTGCTTTCTTTGTGCTTTAGGTTTCTTCTTACTCTCCTTTGATCACACACACACACACACACACACACACGCACGCACGCACGCACGCACGCACACGCACGCACGCACGCACGCACACACACGCACACACACACCTTCAGGCTACAACCACTTCTGTTCTCTTCTCCAACATCAGGGTCATAGGTCAGAGGCCCCTCAGTCTGCCCTCACTGCTGCCCCCTGGTGTGTGTGTGTGTGTGTGTGTGTGTGTGTGTGTGTGTGTGTGTGTGTGTGTGTGTGTGTGTGTGTGTGTGTGAGTGTGTGAGAGTGAGTGAGTGAGTGAGAGAGAGAGAGAGAGAGAGAGAGAGAGAGAGAGAGGGAACTGGAACTGTGCCAAGTGCTCAAACCTGCCAGAGAAAAAAATAATCTAGCCAAGCCTGATTAAGCCCCATACTGTATGTATCCTAATCAGTGCTTTCAACTGTAATTAAATGGTCTTCATATGATCCTAGTTAAATCACCATTACTCAATAAATACGGCACCTTTTTATATCCCTGAAATGGAAATACAATAGACAGAAATCTGTGGATTAGCGCCTGTATTCCTGTTACGAATAGATTCTGAAGGTTTTTCGAAAAATTCATTCCTCCATGAATTACATTTTTTTGTGTGGTATGATGTATTATTTGGGGTTGTATTAAGGTTGAAAACCATGGTTAATGTATATAATATAACTCATCTCCCCCATCACCACATCGGTTTTGCTGTTACATCACATGACACATATTTCAGGTCATTCAAAATAGGAAAAAAGTCATTCTCACACTTATTATAGGTAGAGCTGCAACGATTAATCGAAGAATCGATAATTAATCGATTATGAAAATAATCGCCAACTAGTTTGATAATCGATTAATCGTTTTGAGTAATTTTTTAATAAAACATTTCCAAATTCTCTGATTTCAGATTCTCAAATTTGAATATTTTCTGGTTTCTTTAATCCTTTTATGACAGTAAACTGAAATATCTGTGTGTTTTGGACATAACGATACATTTGAGGATGTCAACAATGGGCTTAAGAAAACTGATCAACATTTTTCACCATGTTCTGACACTTTACAGACCAAAACACTAATCGATTGATAATCGATTAATCGAGAAAATAATCGACAGATTAATCGATTATCAAAATAATCGTTAGTTGCAGCCCTAATTATAGGACACATACATTACTTAATAAACCCCTCTCCCCTCCAGGTTACAGCAGCAGCCTTTAGCCTGTGTGTGTGTGTGTGTGTGTGTGTCTGTGTGTGTGTGTGAGAGATAAACCCCTAACCTCTGTCTCCTCTTCCCCTCCAGGTCTGTCCAGGTTCCAGCAGCAGCCCTCGGCCCAGTCCGTCCCCTCTGGATGGGACGCTCGCTTTGAGTGTCAGATTGAGGGAATCCCAACTCCTGTCATCACCTGGGAGAGGGACAAGCTGGCTCTGCCCAACGAACCAAGGTCAGGACTCTAGGTTTTGCATGTTCAAGCTTTATTGGATAGTACAGAGTTGAAATGGGAGACAGAGAGAGAGAGAGAGAGAGAGAGAGAGAGAGAGAGAGGGGGA
>NC_137230.1:35000087-35005087 GCF_949987685.1 Ammodytes marinus
ACCTCAGTCAGCGTTTTGGTTCATGGTTCTTTCCTGGTGTTATATAATATATCAACATCGTAAAGGTGCAGTGTGTAATATGACATCATCAAGAACGTTCTAGAAAGTTCTAGAATGCAACGCTCCCTGGGTAACCCCACCCCTTTCGAATAATAACAGAAGCTACAGTGGCCTTCAAGGACAAGAACAATTCTAAATTTTAAACAATGCACCTGATGACATTCCAACTATGACACTTTCAAGATGGCGGCACTAGGCCTTGGTCCAAAATAAGCAGAAATATGGACATATATGAGACCCTTTCTAAGGGAAAAACAAATAATTCTAAACATTTTTTTTCAGCTATTATGCACCAAATCCGATGTATTTATGGATATTATAATTACTTTCTACAAAATCTGCTAGGAAATAAAACCCAAAATTCTACACACTGCAGGTTTAATGAAGGACCCTGTCAGATGTATTACTGTGATGTATGAATATATAAAATAGCTTACAGGCAGTTTACTAGCAAATGTATTTCACATCAACACCAGAATGCTTGTTGTCAAAAGGCTCTGTAAACTGGTATCCTAGCTCTAGTCCCTTTGTTTACATACCAGTTTTACAGAGCCTAGGCTAACAGACAAGGTTTAGTGAAATAGTCGTAGTGAAAAAATACATGTTATGTAAAACAAATTAGCCATAACAATCTCCAAATTTAGAACATTATGTTTATGCCTGCTGTGTCTTGGTTCAACATTTTCTTTGACATCAACATTGTGAATAAGAAGGCATAAAACTGCAAAAAATAAACTGTAAATTAGGGCATCGATTCAATCTGACTGTGGCTCAGTTGGTAGAGCGGGTCGGCTGATGATCAAAGGGTTGGAGATTCGATCCCCGCCCTGCCGCTTGTGTCATAGTTGTTGTGTCCTTGGGCAAGGCACTTCACCCACCTTGCCTTGTGTGAATGTCGATAGTTAGCCTGCTGCTATCGGTGTATGAATGTGTGTGTGAATGGTAACGTGGGAAAGGAAAACAGGTCTCCCTTGTAAAAGAGTCTTCGGTCTCAATGGGATTTACCTGTATAAATAAAGGTTAAAAAAAAAAATAATAATCCAGCATTTCTTGTCTAAACTGGCAACTTTCCCATTACAATCACAAACACATTGTAACATTGACTGTCCCATAATGATGAAATAAACCGTTGTTGTGTTGTTGCAGACTCGACTGACAGTGTAAACAGAGTGGTGATCGTAGCTCCTCCTCAGAATGCCACTGTAGTGATGGGACGTCCCGCTGTGATGGAGTGTATGGCACAGGGACAACTCAGGCCTCTGGTCTCCTGGAGCAGGCAAGGTAACGCAAAGAAATTAAAAAGTATATAGGCTATATATTTTTTTAGAGCCACAGTTTACAATCATCATTGATACAATATATACGCTGCTCCATCCTTCTTGTTTTATCTATAGATAACATCATTTACAGGTGAAACTCGAAAAATTAGAATATTGTGCAAAAGTTCATTTATTTCAGTAATTCAACTTAAAAGGTGAAAAAAATATATTATATAGAATCATTACATACAAAGTGAGATATCTCAAGCCTTTATTTGTTATAATTTTGATTATTATGGCTTACAGCTTATGAAAACCCCAAACAAAACCCCTGAATTTCAGAACATTTAAATATTACATGAAATCTATAAAAAAGCGATTTTAAATACAGAAATGTCGGCCCTCTATAAAGTGCAATCATCCATATGTACTCAGTACTTGGTTTGGGCTCCTTTTGCATGAATTCCTTCCTCAATTCCAATTCATTTTCCATGATATTCTAATATTATTACCTGTATAGACACCTCAGTGGACCCACAGTAAAAGGTCACAGAGCCACCTGTTGGTCAATCTGTGAGACTACACAATGTTTTGAACATGTTCTGGTAAAGGATGTAAGATCCTTCATTCAACACTTTATAACAACTATAATCTACAACTTCAAAATCACAACAATGTCATAGTTCACATACATTTCATCAGTACTGCTTATCTCTATATATTTCATTGATAAATAAAGTACACAGCAGTTATTTTGTTTTTTTGTTATTACAAATGTTTGCTGCAACTGGATGTCAGAATTTCCTTCTAGATTGATGAAGTATCTATCTATCTATCTATCTATCTATCTATCTATCTATCTATCTATCTATCTATCTATCTATCTATCTATCTATCTATCTATCTATCTATCTATCTATCTATCTATCTATCTGTCTGTCTGTCTGTCTGTCTGTCTGTCTGTCTGTCTGTCTGTCTGTCTGTCTGTCTGTCTGTCTGTCTGTCTGTCTGTCTGTCTGTCTGTCTGTCTGTCTGTCTGTCTGTCTGTCTGTCTATCTATCTATCTATCTATCTATCTATCTATCTATCTATCTATCTATCTATCTATCTATCTATCTATCTATCTATCTATCTATCTATCTATCTATCTATCTATCTATCTATCTATCTATCTATCTATCTATCTATCCCAGATGGTAAACCCATCTCAACTGACGTGGTCGTCCTGGCGACTAACCTGGTCATCCTGGATACGAGGCGTCACCATGGCGGCGTGTACGTGTGTCGCGCCAACAAGCCCAAAACAAGAGAGTTTGTCACCGCTGCTGCTGAACTGCACGTGCCTGGTAGGAATCTGCATGTCTGTCTGTGTGTCTGCCTGTCTGTCTGTGTGTGTGTGTGTGTGTGTGTGTGTGTGTCTCTGCCTGTCTGTATTTCTGTATGTCTGTGTATATCTGTCTGTCTGTCTGTCTGTCTGTCTGTCTGTCTGTCTGTCTGTCTGTCTATCTGTCTGTCTATTTCTCTCCCTCTCTCTCTTTCTCTCTCTCTCTCTCTCTCTCTCTCTCTCTCTCTTTATCTCTCTCTCTCTCTTTCTCTTTCTCTATGTGTCTGTCTGTCTGATGCACATTTTAATTGAAAAAAGATAAACAATATATCTCTCTCTCTTCTCCTCCACCCTCCAGCCCCCCCGGTGATCCTCCAGCCCCCAGAGACGGCCTCCCTCTCTCGGGGAAACACTGCACGCTTTGTCTGCAACAGCTCCGGAGAACCTCCACCGGTGCTGCTGTGGCTCAAGAACGGCCGGCCCATCAAGTCCCACAGGCGGGTTAAAGAGCCAAAAATATCTCTGATGTTTTTTAAAATCATTGTGTTGTTTATTATTGTTGCTATTATTTCGACTATTTCGGGATGACATAATGTTAAACAAGTGATTGTTTGTTGTCTATATATTGTATGTTTCGGACCCCAGGAAGACTAGCCCTGCGTTCCATTCCCCATACTATCTACTGTTTAGTATGGTAGAAAAAATATTTAGGATGTCCCGATTCTTGTGGCCAGATTTAGGATGGTTAGAAAGAACCAGATTTCTACTACATTCGGCCGAGATTTTTAGTGTTGAAAACAGCATCCTATTTGGGCGATTCTGACCCACAATCCAGTGCGAGCCTGAAGTGACCTCACATCAACAGAGCCTCCGTATGAAAACAAACGGATATAAAAGCAAGAGGCAAGATCAAGGCATTCTATTTCTGTGTCCCAACTAGATTATTTTTATCGTCAGATGTAGTATGTAGAATAGAAAAAAAGAAAGAGTATGCGATTCGGAACGCAGGGTAGCTCTCACTCCGGTGTGTTGCTAATGGGGATCATAATATATAAAATCAAATGAAATCAAAAATATGAACCTTATCGACTTGCACATGATCACACATGGTAACCACCAGTCTCCCTGGTTATATTAATGATCTTTTTCCCCTCCTTGCCTACAGGCGGGTTAAAAGCCAGAATCCCGGGGTGCTACTTATCAACCAGCTAGCATTGGAGGACGCAGGCTACTACCAGTGTATAGCAGACAATGGGCTAGGAACGGCCTGTGCTACCGCTAAGCTAACGGTGATAGTAAGGGAAGGTTTGCCCAGTCCGCCCAGGCATCTGTCTGCTATGCCCTACTCTAGCACCACTGCTATGGTGGAATGGGAGAAACCAGAGTATAATGCAGACCAGATTATAGGGTATTCTGTGCACTGCCAACGCGCAAACGCAGGTGTGTGTGTGTGTGTGTGTGTGTGTGTGTGTGTGTGTGTGTATGTATTTGTGTGTGTGTTTGTACCATAGGCATGTCCACATATCCCCAAATAATATTTTTTTTCAATAGTTTCATATGTGTAAAGGCCTACGTACCTTTTTAGTTGAATTCTTTGTATCCCACTTGAATTATATTTTATTTTCCAAGTTTATTAGACATTAGGTTAATTTATATATATTTTTACAATTTATTCATGTATGTATTTTTTATATATTTTTTACTTTACTTGAAATAATAAAATGTATTTATTATTATTATTATTATTATTATTATTATTATTATTATTATTATTATTATTATTAATAATATTATTAATCATATTCATTTATTTTTAAATAATTGCCACCCATTACCAACCTTTGTTTTAACCTTTTATCTGTGTGTAAAGTGCTCTATAAATAAAGGTCAATTCCCTTTCCTCTTTTCCCAGGCTCTGATAATGTTGAATACCAGTTTGCGATGAACAACGACACTACAGAGTATCTGTTCAAAGAGCTGCTTCCTCACACGGCTTACACCTTCTTCGTCGTGGCGTATTCACCGATGGGCGCCAGCCGGCCCTCGCTGCCTGTTACCGTGGAGATGCTGGAGGACGGTGAGTAAACAAACTAACGCCGACTTTTAAAGGTGCAGTCAGTGATTCCGGGGAACGCTTGTTGAAATCACTTATGGTCAAAATCAGTGAATATCTCCTCATGATCCACTACTTGTCTGTACTGTCTGTGAACTGAAAAAATATCTAGTGTAAATACACAGCCTATGCTCCGTAAACGGGCATGTTGCTAGCTACGGTGGCCCCTTTTTTGTTTACATACCATACACAAGCATTATCCAGAATCACTGACGCCACCTTTAAGCCAACCTTACACCAAAAA
>NC_137230.1:35017587-35027587 GCF_949987685.1 Ammodytes marinus
GGACACAACAACTATGACACAGGTGGCAGGGCGGGGATCGAACCTCCAACCCCTTGATCATCGGTCAACCCGCTCTACCAACTGAGCCACAGTCTTCATATTAGGCGTGGACCTTATATTTCATATAATGATGCCATGAGGTTGTTACTCCGTGTTCCTAGGTGGCACAGTGCTAGCCAGTTATTTGAGTCCTCTAATGTACCTACATGTCAGGCACTGTTTACGAAAGTTAATGTTCAATTTCATGTGTCGATTGGATTTATCAGAAAATAGCATCATTATAGCCTTAACCAACCCTATGATGGGCCATCGGTTCACATCCAGGCTTCGAAAGCATTGGCATGATAGCTTGCACCTATTTTAGTACAGTATTTTGTTGAGTAATGTATTTTAATGTGTTCTATGTGTGTGTGTATGTTGGATGTGAGTGGACCAGCTGAGTCCTTAAAGCCCTACTTCACCGGTTGGAATATGAAGGTGTATTGAACTCTGAGATCCTATTTAGTATAAATGTGCAAAAAAAATTGAACTCGGATCATCTTAGCCTGAGAAAAGGCAGAAAGAGTGTTTTATGGTCTCACTGTCTAACCCTACAGTTTCCTTACGGTGACATCACAGTAAGGGTTAGGATTAACAGGACAGCTGGGCCAAGGGAAGACTAAGGAAAGACTGAGGGAAGAAAAACCTCATTAATTATATTATAATAGTTATTTTATAATGATAGAACGCTGGTTCCGTATGTTCCAACATTTTAAACAATGCACCCGATGACATTCCAACTATGACACTTTCAAGATGGCGGCCACTGGCCTTGGTCCAATATTTGCAGAAATATGGACTTATATGAGACCCTTTCTAAGGGGGAAAAACATAATAATCTATTTTCAGCTATTAGACACTAAATTAAATGTACTTATGGATATTATAATTAATTTCTACAAAATCTGCTAGGAAATAAAACCCAAAATTCTACACACTGCAGGTTTAACAGATGTCATATACAATATATAAAAGGCCTGTCTAACCTTTTCCCTCTTTCTCCCTGTTGTATGCTGTCCAAACAGAGCTGGATATCCATGCGGTGACGGGCATCATAGTGGGCGTGTGTCTGGGGCTGATCTGCGTCCTGCTCTGCATGTGTTTCAGCTTCCGCAATGGGAAACCCAGGTACGGCAACTCTAGAGGGTCAATATATCTATGCACAACTTGGTTTACTGACTTAACTGTTGGTACGGCAACTTTGGCGAGTGTCAAAGTTGTTTTGATTTAGGACAACTGTCGTCAATAAACAAAACACAAGCTTATGGGGAGAGGCTGCAGGCAAATACATCATTTATTCAAGAATCTGTACATTTTGAGTATTGTGGCTACGTTGCTTCCACAACATGTGTTCTTTTAAACTATTTTTTTAAGACATGTTCCTAGTATTCTTTGGAATTATAAAATGAGAAAAGTTCAGTCATCCATGTATCCCCGCTCCTAGCCTTCCCCTCTCCTCCTTGCCCCCCATAGGGAGGTGTCCCATGAAAACATATTAACCTAAAACAAACAGATATCTATGGACAAAACACAAACTAAAACAACCCTTGTGACATCTTGATCCTCTCCGCCCCCCCCCCACACACACACACACACACACACACACACACACACACACACACACACACACACACACACACACACAGGGAGGTGTCCCGGGCCCTGGAGGCGTCCTCTGCGTCCCCTCAGTACCGTAGAGCGACCAGCCCGGTGCCCTGCTCTGAACCAGAGGGGAACAGCCACGAGCTGGAGACCCTCATGCCCCCCGGAGGAGACACCGAGCCTGGGCAGACCGGAGAGGAAGAGACCCCCGAGGACCAGGGACTCATGGTGGGTGCTTATGTGTTTTTTTCAACATTTATTTATTGCTTTTCCGTAACAGGGTAAACAAGCTTTTACAATAGCCATGTGACAAACATTTTAATATAATTCTCCAGCAGAAAACAAAACTGGAAAACTACAGCAAGTGTTTATGAACTTTTACAGATGGGCCTTGGTTTCTAAATTGTTATTTTTTATTTCCACATGTTGACAGTAGGGGGGTCACAATTCTCCAAAGCCGCAATTTGGCGAGATTTAATTGGACTTTTTCGCTCATGATCTGATACAATTATCAATCTTAATTGACTTTTTATTTAATTTTATTTTAGCACCATTTTAGAATAGTCTAGTGTAGGATCCTTGGCCTTGTGCCGTGATAAATAATTTCGATTTCCAAATTTCGACGGTTGGGATCGTCACGTCATTTCGAAGGACATCCTGCTTACAATCGAGATCTTGATACCCCTAGTTGACAGATGGATAATAGTTATAATTCTGGTGTGTGTGTGTGTCTGTCTGTCTGTCTGTCTGCCTGTCTGTCTGTCTGTCTGTCTGTCTGTCTGCCTGCTTGTGTGTCCGTCTTGCAGGCTGCTTGGAACGGCTCTGTGAGTCATAACTGGGCAAACAGAATCACACGTTACAGAGACACTATAACAGAAGACTCTCCCGTCGTCGCTAATGGAGCGCTCAACAAGACAGTGACTGAGAACGGCAAAACGCTAAAGGTAGGATTTTATTCACTGGCAAATTTTTTACCTCTTTTTCGAGCAAGGCCTGGCCAAAATGGCAGCAGCAAAATATGATGAAATATATAAGGCAAACGTAAAAATAAAAAAATAAAAAGAAGGCACAGACATTAGACATATAGTGAGTACATTTTCCTGCATTTTTAGCATATTTTTTTTTAAATGTGTCACAATATTGTACAAGCTACATCCACCTGAAATAGTGACATCAAAACAACTGTATGATGGTTTATTTATTGAATTATTTATTGAGTATTCAGTCTGCTTGTTAAAAGAGAGTGAACCCTTGATTTTAAATCGTATTTCAAAGCAGTGACCTTCTGAAATTGTCCAGGAGGATACAGACAGACAGACAGACAGACAGACAGACAGACAGACAGACAGACAGACAGACAGACAGACAGACAGACATACATACAGACAGACATACTTACAGACAGACAGACAGACAGACAGACAGACAGACAGACAGACAGACTTACAGACATACTTACAGACAGACTTACAGACAGACAGACACACACCAGAATTATAATAATTATATGAAATGTCCAGGAGGTTTTTTCAGGAATATCTGTCATGAAAAACTCTCTTCAACTCATGTCAAATAATCTCAATTGATTTGAGTCCAGTTGACAGTAACCTTTGTGAAACATGACTTTATGTAGCTCTATGTCCAGACCAATTTATAGTTTGTTTGTATATGTTCATCATTTGAGTATTTATATATAGGCTACTGATTTTGTTATATGACATTTTAGTCTTACGTCAACCACCCTCTATTGAGCATGTACTAAGCAGTTACCGTGCAACCAAAACTAGTAAAACATATTTTTAATAACGTTGAGTGCATTTTTCTATCAATACAATGAGTAATGGTTGTTTAGACACAGACATAGCAGAACCTACTTCACTTTAAAATGACTTTATTGTTGACTTTTATAGTTTGTTTTGCTCTCTCCATACAAATGATTTGGGGCGACTGTGGCTCAGGTGGTAGAGCGGGTCGGCTGATGATGAAAGGGTTGGAGGTTCGATCCCCGCCCTGCCACCTGTGTCATAGTTGTTGTGTCCTTGGGCAAGACACTTCACCCACCTTGCCCCGTGTGAATGTCGATAGTTAGCCTGCTGCTATCGGTGTATGAATGTGTGTGTGAATGGTAACGTGGGAAAGGAAAAACAGGTCTCCCTTGCAAAAAGAGTCTTCGGTCTCAATGGGATTTACCTGTATAAATAAAGGATAAAAAATAAAAAATAAAATTATAAGGTGACAACATATAGTGTTTTTCGTTTCACATTTTCTCATAACGTTTTCAGGTTATTTGGACCAGTGCTTGTCCTCCATGGTGACCTTTTACAAGGAATTGTTGTTTTCATTATTGCAAAGATATAAATCGCGACCTCAGTGACTTTGAGATATCCTGACATGTGTGGGGGTCTAGTCTACCTTTTTGAAACTGTTTTTTTTTTGCCATCTTAAACCTGCAGTGTGTATAATTTTGGGTTTTATTTCCAGGTAGATTTTGTAGAAAATAATTATAATATCCATAAGTACATTTAATTTAGTGCATAATAGCTGACATTTTTTTTTTAATTATTATTTGTTCCCTTAGAAAGGGTCTCATATATGTCCATATTTCTGCATATTTTGGACCAAGGCCTAGTGCCGCCATCTTGAAAGTGTCATAGTTGGAATGTCATCAGGTGTATTGTTCAACATTTAGAATTGTTCTTGTCCTTGAAGGCCACTGTAGCTTCTGTTATTATTTGAAAGGGTTGGGGTTACCCAGGGAGTGTTGCATTCTAGAACTTTGTAGAACTTTCTTGATGATGTCATATTACACTTGTGTTATCTGAAGGGGCACGGGCATGAGGAATTGTTCTCACCACTCAGTATTAACCAACCATGTGTCATGTTTGTATACAGAACAAGCCACAAAGGGGCGACAGTGGCTCAGGTGGTAGAGCAGGTCGGCTGATGATCAAAGGGTTGGAGGTTCGATCCCCGCCCTGCCACCTGTGTCATAGTTGTTGTGTCCTTGGGCAAGACACTTCACCCACCTTGCCTCGAGTCAATGTCGATAGTTAGCCTGCTGCTATCGGTGTATGAATGTGTGTGTGAATGGTAACGTGGGAAAGGAAAACAGGTCTCCCTTGGAAAAGAGTCTTTGGTCTCAATGGGATATACCTGTATAAATAAAGGCTAAGAAGTTACAGTGCCATCATTTTATTCACTCTAATAACAAATACACAAGCCTGACAAATATACAACGGATCTACAAATCCACAGCCTATGTACAGACAGTCATGGGACATGGTGTAATAAACAAGAGACAACATCAAAGTATTCTAAATGCTTGAGCGTGCATCTTACTTTAAACACAAACATTTGAATTTGATATCCGTATTACCATGTCAGTTACAGTATTACCATGTCAGTTACAGTATTACCATGTCAGTTACAGTATTACCATGTCAGTTACAGTGTTACCATGTCAGTTACAGTATTACCATGTCAGTTACAGTATTACCATGTCAGTTACAGTGTTACCATGTCAGTTACAGTATTACCATGTCAGTTACAGTATTACCATGTCAGTTACAGTGCCATTGTTTTGTTTCAGGACTTAGAAGACCATCAGTGCACCAACCAAGTCGAGGCCGAAGTGATTGTTCACTCAGAAATATCCGACCCGCCGACGGAGAGGGAGACAAAAGGGGAGGAGCCAGATCAGACAAACAACCAATCGGATAACACTTCCAACAACAGCAGCAGGGGACCCTCACTATCACTATCAGAGGACAGCTATTCCCCTGTGGGACGTCCTACTAGCCTCCCGGGAGAGGAACACACACTCGAAACAATGCCACTGGCGAAACAAAGCCCTGTAAGTCTCCCACTGATAAAGTTGGTGGTGGCAAATCACAATGGGGAGCTTGAGAGCACGGGAGACAGTTTAAATTTGAACACGGACACAGACACACACACACGTCATCAGGGGCTTACAAATGGATTTCATTCCCCCATGACTGCAGTGCGCTCTGTGCGAAGGGCAGAGCATATGGAGAACGGGGATTCCAGACATTGTTCTTCGGTGGCTATTTCGGCCTCCGCTTCCCCCTACGCTAGCTCCGGCCTTGTCCACTCTACCTCCACAGCACACAGTTACATCTGCCCGTAGCCTGGACAGTACACAGGTGCAACTCCAAAAGAAAATTGGATATCTTTGAAAAAATCTTATTTTTTTTTTTTTTTTTAAAGGGAATATTTCATATATTTCTAGATTTGTTACACATAAAGTGAAATTAATATTTAATCTAGAATAAAACATACTTTTCAGATGGTTGATCATTCTGTATTATAAATCCTTTTTTTTTAATAAATTGGTTTTATGTCATTTTAGAATATTTTGAGATATTGGATTTTCTTATTCGATGATCATCAAAAAAAAAAAAAAAAAAAAAAAAGTTTTGACGTATTTCACTTTGTGTAATGAATCTAGAATAGATGAAACTTTCACTTTTTTGAAGGAATTTTTCAATGATATTCTAATTTATTTGGATGCACCTGTACAGGACAAGGACTCTTACATACACACACACACACACACACACACACACACACACACACACACACACACACACACACACACACACACACACACACACACGGACACACAGATCGTTACGTTCTTTTACAGTACGTATACCCAGGAATGAATCCCCTTTGGATTATTTTTAATGCACCTCATGATCGGACTCCCTTCTTCTTCCTTGCAAAGTTTTTATAGACAATTTGAATCTGTGGTTTCATTCGTGTGTATATACAGTAAACATACACGGTATATATTTTTTAGTGGTAGATTACTTTATATCACATTGCAACTATGTCTAGTTCTCTGGGTTTTTCTTTTCTATTATCCATAAGGAGAGACACAATTTGACTTAAAGGTGCTACGAGGAACTTTTAAATATTTCTGAAATAGTCAAATTTTTCCCTCTGATGATCATAAATGACATGTAACTACAAACGAGACCATCAGTGCAACGAATGCTATTTTCATATAGTTTTTCTTGATGCCTTTGTCATGGGTATACGCTCACCCAGGAACAACAGCTGGCGTAGTAGTAAAAACACTACCGCTTTTGTCCAAAGGGGGCGCAAGAATTAACACAAACTGGAAGTTCCTCGGAGCACCTTTAAACATTATCAGATGGATTTAAAGGAGGCTATTCGCACTGTGGCTAAGGCAAGGTTCCATTCCGGAATGAGAAAATAAATGGGCTGTATTCGAAAAGCCATACTTACGTCCTTGCTCCTACATACTCAACTTGTATATACTACATACTGTCTACATAACCATCGATTGTGTATGCGAGGTTCGTCGAAACATTCACACTGAAGTATTCTCATGCAATAAAGAATTTCTTCTTCTTCTTATAAGGTTCCGGCCGTTTAGACGCTGTGTAGCGTATTGCCGCCCTCCACAGGTTAGATGTTGAACTAGATTTTTACATACAGTCCTGTGTTGTGCAGGAAATGCAGAATTGTAAATATAGAATTATAAAAAAAAAACTTCCTTGTCGTTTGAAAAGACGCAATGCATTGTGGGGCGGTTGAGTAGGAAAAGTATCCAATCGATCCATACCCAAAATCTTCCCGGAAGTTAGTACTCATCCGGGCATTCCTCGCCTACACAAACTGGCATACACAACCGTCACATACTCAAATTGACGTCAAAATGAGTACGAGTAGGACGTAAGTATGGCTTTTCGAACACAGCCATGGAGAGTTCTTGAAAGGGATTGAGAGTGGCTGCCATGTTGAATGTACATGCTCTACTATGGGGTCTCCTGGGCTTCGTCGCAAGGACTGCTACTTCAACGTGTGGCACTCACTGAGGAATAAGCCTTTAAGAGAAACACCGGTGTCTCTCTAGCCTCCTGCTGTCTCAGGGTCCACACACACACACACACACGTTGTACCGCTATACTTGTGAGGACATTCATTGACATAATGCATTCCCTAGCCCCTTACCCTAACCCTAACCATTAAAACTAAATGCCTAACCCCAACCCTTACACTAACCCTAACATAAACCTAATTCATACCTGAACCTTAAAACCTAGTGTTAACCCTCAAACAGCCCTTTAAAGGCCTGTCCTTAAACCCTAGTGTTAACCCTCAAACAGCCCTTTAAAGGCCTGTCCTTAAACCCTAGTGTTAACCCTCAAACAGCCCTTTAAAGGCCTGTCCCAAAGTGAGAACTGGCCAAAATGTCCTCACTCTTAAGGTCTAAAACTCAAATTGGTTCTCACAAAGATAGTCGTACAAGTACACACACAAACACACACACACACACAAACACACACACACACACACACACACACACACACACACACACACACACACAGTATAGCTGATTCCATTGTATCTCGCCCATAAACACGCATATCCTGACTGGAGTGTGGAGGTCTCAGGTGCCTAGTTATAGTAGGTGTGTTTGTAACCTCTGTATATTCCTAGAGACGATTGTATGTTTCAGTTCAAATACAAAACACATGTCGACATCAAGGGAAAAGCATTCAAATTGTAAAACGAGACAGATTCCGGACACGTGAACAATTATTTTACAAAATCTCCATACATCCAGGTGTTTTTTTATTTTAATTTTTAACCCAGGGACATCTAATTGAAAAGTTAAAAGAAAAGGTAGTTTTTGCTGTATTTCAAATGGTGGATATCTCATTTTTGGAATCAAATAAGTTACAATAGGAATTCTTGTTGGTATTGGTTCGATTTTTTGGGGGGAATTTGGAGATGTTAAAACAACCCATCTCTCCGAATGTTCTGTCTGTCTGGTTGGGCTCACATTTAGGGATGCACCGATGTGACACAGTTCCATTAAATATCATTTTTAACTCAGTATGATAATTTTTAAAATGTTTGACATGTATTCAATTGGATGGAAATTCAAATTTGACCATTTTGACAAGCACATCTGATTCAAACTGTATATCCAGAGAAGTGAAAACGTAAAGCTATAGTGCGTGACTTTTTCATATAAAAGATTGTTGGTGACATTCAAGTCATCGGGCAAACGAGTTGACACGATGTTGATTAAGCCTTATCAGCTCCACAAAACTCTCTCTGTATTTCTCAGTATGGCAGCGTTTACAAACTGGTGTCACCCCCCCTCCCCCCACTGGTGCAGGAGCTCAGAAAAATCCTCAAGAAGAGCCCAAGAAATGTTTCATTCTACTGCTAAGAAAAATAAATCTGGACGTACAGCAGAAGGTGTAATAGTTGTATTGAATGTATTATAATTACTCAGAATTCCTCATGGGGGGCATCAGAAGTTATGCACTATAGCTTTAAGCTGAACATTCCTGCATTTATCACATAGCAAAGGACTTCAATGGGAAAAAAATAATAAATGTGCTTCTTTGTTTTTTTTACATCAACCCTAAAATCTGTCTGTAATTTACCGATATGTGACGCCGAGTGAGTTAAGCCCATATCTCACTGGGCTGCGACAGCTTGCGACAAGTTGGAGACACAAAATTGTGAGAAAATATGCAAATTAGCGACAATTTTCACTTGCAGTCTCACTGAGTTGGTTCCTCACGACACCTTTGCGAATGTCCCATGGCCAAAACTTGCCGGGAGCTCGCATTTATGTCTCGCGAACGTCTGGCGAGCGTCCCACGAACGGAATGTCAGTCTAATTTTTGTCTCAAATCAGTCACAATTTAGTCTCAATATGTCGCCAAACCCTCGCAAAGTTGTCTCACATCATGTGCTCGCACTTTCTGACTCGCGGAAACTAAATTGAGAAGGGTTTGCGACGCCTTCGAGACACCTGCGGCGACTCTGAGACTATTTTGAGAGTAGATTTGTCGCACACTTTTTTTTAACATGTTCAAAATTCAAGCGACAGGACTGCGAGGCTCTGCGACTCATGCGAGGAAATTGAGAAAACCTCTGCGAACGTTTAGAGACAGTTTAGAGACTCCCTCGCGACTGCAGTCTCCAACAAACAGTCGCAGCCCAGTGACATATTGCCTTTAGCGTCAATATTGGTTATTTTTTGCAGTGTAACCGAGGGTAACTAACTGGTGCATCCCTATTCCGTATTCCATAACGACAACAACACTACCTCATTTCTTTTTCAGGACTCTTTCCACTGTGGTTGTGATTAGTTCCATGTAACTATAGTAACTAGCACCTTTGTAAGAATCTCTCTTTCTTATTAACTTCTCGTCTGATTTTTAGGCCTTTTGGTATTTTAGCCGAAATACTCGTCCGACAATGACTGTACTTTTCTTATGTGTGTATGTCAAAGGAAATTCATATCTCTTTATCAAATCGCAATCAACTCTTCCACGTAGAT
>NC_137230.1:35042587-35075087 GCF_949987685.1 Ammodytes marinus
CCTTTAATAGCTGTAAGGGTTTAATGATCTTAGTAAAGCTATATTTAGAAAGTATAGACACATTTATATTTATTATATTCATATAAACAATTATTTATTAATTCCTTTTCCTGCAGTTGCTTTGGGTTTACGTTGCACTGAAAGTTACTGTTGGTGTCACGTGTGGGTTTAATTTCCTACAAGAGTAGGCCTATATGTGGCGCTTCCCAGCATCTCCTCCGTTCCACAGGTCCGCTACTACATGGTTGCACGTCTCGCCTTTTTCGCGTGCAGCTCTTCAATGAGGATATTTTTTCTGATTCAAATCATTGTAAAATTTAAAATTAATAGACCTATGTGGCGCTATTGTAGGTTAATTGTGGACACATGTGTGGGAAACCCTGCAGTATCTTGGTTTCACGTTAAATCAGTGTCACTTGTCATTAATTGTAACAACTCTTTATTAATACAGCGACACGATATGGATATCTCCCACAGTGTTTCTATCATAAATTCACTATTAGCTCTCATTCCCTCTCAGCCAATCACTGTGGGCATAGAAGGTATGAACATGACATGATCCATAGCAACAGGGTCAACACCGCCCTCTAGTCTTAGCTAAGGAGTCCCTCCCATTCCTTAGTAAAAGTTGGTCTTATCAGCTTTGTGAATAGGTTTTAAAAAATAACTCCTTACTAAGAACTTTTAGTGCTCCTTAGGAGTACTCTTAGCACAAAGATACAATCTTTTGTGAATACGGCCCCAGATATATCAGAATATGGTATTTTAAAGGTGCTACAAGGAACTTTTTAATTATGTCTGAGTCAGTCTAATTGTTTATCTGATGATCATAGATGACATGTTACAGCAAACAAGACCATCAGTGCAAATGATGCTATTTGTATATACTGTAGCTTTTCTTAATGCCTTTGTCGTGGGTATACGCTCACCCAGGAGCTAAAGCTTGTGTAGTAAAAACACTAACACTTTTGTCTAAAGACTTAACAAAAACTTAGAGTTCCTAGGAGCATCTTTAAAAAATATATTATTATTCTTATTTTGCATATTTAACCTAATGTCATGTCATTGCTAATGTTTTTTTTTTCAGAAAAAAGATTCCTGAGAAAATTGATGAGGCTGCCGACTACCCCAAACACCACTGAGACGTTTGCAGTGTCCCAGCTTCCATCTGAGGCTGCGATAAAAGAAGCTCTAGAGATTATTAATAAAGATTTGGCTTCTTCTGCTGGGGAAGAAGTGGGAATAAAGGATGAGAAGCCCTCTGCAACTCCCTCTTATCTCACACCAACCGCACCTTCACATACTGCAAGACAAGTTGAGAAGAACGAACAAGCACCTTTCATTGATTCCGAAGGAGAAGCTAAGTTTGTGTCACCTACCCGTGATATCGGCATCCAAGAAAGTACAGGGTCGTCACTTACGGTTCCTACTCAACAGCCGGGTAGAGGAACCACTGAGGATAACACAACAATGCTAGAAGGGAAGTCTTCTACGCCATTGTACCACAATATTAGCATCCCGACGCAAGGAGTACCCTCACCGACGATTCCTAGTCAACAGGGGAGATTAGGAACTACTGACAATGCTAAAAAAATGCCGGAAGTAAAGTCCGCGACACCACAAAAGCCGATTTCACCTCCGTCGTCCCGGACACCAACAGCAACTCCTGGTGCTGGAAAACAAGTTGTGAAGAAAGAACCAACACCTTCCCCAGTTGTCAAAGGAAAAGATAATTCTACATCATCAACAGTTCCTCCTACTCAACAGCAGAGCAGAGGAACCATAGACGAGGTAAAGAAATTACCAGAAGTGACGTCCACACCATCTGACCGCGGTGTCTCGTTCGAGACGACGGTTCCTAGTCAAGATGAGACTAAAAGAACAAGTGATGATAGCAAAAAAATACCAGAAAGTAGTAGGAAGTCCACACCAACACCACAGAAGCCGTCTACTGCTCCCTCGGTCAAGACACCAACAGCAACTCCTGGTGCTGGAAAACAAGTTTTGAAGAAAGAACCAACACCTTCCCTTGTGGTCAAAGGAGAAGTGAAGTCTGCATTACCTACCCGCGATGCCGGAATCCAGGCAAGTCCAGTTTCCTCAGTGAAGGTTCCTCCTACTCAACCGCAGAGCAAAGGAACCATAGACGAGGTAAAGAAATTACCAGAAGTGACGTCCACACCATCTGACCGCGGAGGGTCTTCAGCGGCGGTTCCTAGTCAAGATGAGACTAAAAGAACAAGTGATGATAGCAAAAAAATACCAGAAAGTAGTAGGAAGTCCACAGCAACACCACAGAAGCCGTCTACAGCTCCCTCGGTCAAGACACCAACAGCAACTCCTAGTGCTGGAAAACAAGTTTTGAAGAAAGAACCAACACCTTCCCCAGTTGTCAAAGGAAAGGATAATTCTACATCATCAACAGTTCCTCCTACTCAACAGCAGAGCACAGGAACCATAGACGAGGTAAAGAAATTACCAGAAGTGACGTCCACACCATCTGACCGCGGAGGGTCTTCAGCGGCGGTTCCTAGTCAAGAGGAGACTAAAAGAACAAGTGATGATAGCAAAAAAATACCAGAAAGGAAGTCCACACCAACACCACAGAAGCCATCTACAGCTCCCTCGGTCAAGACACCAACAGCAACTCCTAGTGCTGGAAAACAAGTTTTGAAGAAAGAACCAACACCTTCCCTTGTGGTCAAAGGAGAAGTGAAGTCTGCATTACCTACCCGCGATGCCGGAATCCAGGCAAGTCCAGTTTCCTCAGTGAAGGTTCCTCCTACTCAACCGCAGAGCAAAGGAACCATAGACGAGGTAAAGAAATTACCAGAAGTGACGTCCACACCATCTGACCGCGGAGGGTCTTCAGCGGCGGTTCCTAGTCAAGATGAGACTAAAAGAACAAGTGATGATAGCAAAAAAATACCAGAAAGTAGTAGGAAGTCCACAGCAACACCACAGAAGCCGTCTACAGCTCCCTCGGTCAAGACACCAACAGCAACTCCTGGTGCTGGAAAACAAGTTTTGAAGAAAGAACCAACACCTTCCCCAGTTGTCAAAGGAAAGGATAATTCTACATCATCAACAGTTCCTCCTACTCAACAGCAGAGCAGAGGAACCATAGACGAGGTAAAGAAATTACCAGAAGTGACGTCCACACCATCTGACCGCGGAGGGTCTTCAGCGGCGGTTCCTAGTCAAGAGGAGACTAAAAGAACAAGTGATGATAGCAAAAAAATACCAGAAAGGAAGTCCACACCAACACCACAGAAGCCATCTACAGCTCCCTCGGTCAAGACACCAACAGCAACTCCTAGTGCTGGAAAACAAGTTTTGAAGAAAGAACCAACACCTTCCCTTGTGGTCAAAGGAGAAGTGAAGTCTGCATTACCTACCCGCGATGCCGGAATCCAGCCAAGTCCAGTAACTCCATTAACTGTTCCTAGTCAAAAGCAGAGCAAAGGAACCATAGACAAGGTAAAAAAAAATATACCAGAAGTGACACCATCTGCACCATCTTCGTTCGAGACACAAGGAGGATCTTCAGTGGCGGTTCCTAGTCAAGATGAGACTAAAAGAACAAGTGATGATAGCAACAAAATACCAGAAAGTAGTAGGAAGTCCACAACAACAACACAGAAGCCCTCTACTGCTCCCTCGGTCAAGACACCAACCGCAACTCCTAGTGCTGGAAAACAAGTTTTGAAGAAAGAACCAACACCTTCCCTTGTGGTCAAAGGAGAAGTGAAGTCTGCATTACCTACCAGCGATGCCAGAATCCAGGCAAGTCCAGTTTCCTCAGTGAAGGTTCCTCCTACTCAACCGCAGAGCAAAGGAACCATAGACAAGGTAAAAAAAAATATACCAGAAGTGAAGTCCACACCATCTGACCGCGGAGGGTCTTCAGCGGCGGTTCCTAGTCAAGAGGAGACTAAAAGAACAAGTGATGATAGCAAAAAAATACCAGAAAGTAGTAGGAAGTCCACAACAACAACACAGAAGCCCTCTACTGCTCCCTCGGTCAAGACACCAACAGCAACTCCTAGTGCTGGAAAACAAGTTTTGAAGAAAGAACCAACACCTTCCCTTGTGGTCAAAGGAGAAGTGAAGTCTGCAATACCTACCCGCGATGCCGGAATCCAGCCAAGTCCAGTAACTCCAGTAACTGTTCCTAGTCAAAAGCAGAGCAAAGGAACCATAGACAAGGTAAAAAAAAATATACCAGAAGTGAAACCATCTGCACCATCTTCGTTCGAGACACAAGGAGGATCTTCAGTGGCGGTTCCTAGTCAAGATGAGACTAAAAGAACAAGTGATGATAGCAACAAAATACCAGAAAGTAGTAGGAAGTCCACAACAACAACACAGAAGCCCTCTACAGCTCCCTCGGTCCGGACACCAACAGCAACTCCTGGTGCTGGAAAACAAGTTGTGAAGAAAGAACCAACACCTTCCCTTGTTGTCAAAGGAGAAGTGAAGTCTGCATTACCTAGCCGCGATGCCGGCATCCAGCCAAGTCCAGTAACTGTTCCTAGTCAAAAGCAGAGCAGAGAAACCATAGACAAGGTAAAAAAAAATATACCAGAAGTGACGCCATCTTCGTTCGAGACACAGGGAGCGTCTTCAGTGGCGGTTCCTAGTCAAGAGGAGACTAAAGGAACAAGTGATGATAGCAAAAAAATACCAGAAAGGAAGTCCACACCAACACCACAGAAGCCATCTACAGCTCCCTCGGTCCGGACACCAACAGCAACTCCTGGTGCTGGAAAACAAGTTTTGAAAAAAGAACCAACACCTTCCCTTGTTGTCAAAGGAGAAGTGAAGTCTGCATTACCTACCCGCGATGTCGGCATCCAGCCAAGTCCAGTAACTCCAGTAACTGTTCTTAGTCAAAAGCAGAGCAAAGGAACCATAGACGAGGTAAATAAAATACCAGAAGTCCCGTCTACACCAACTGACCGCGGTGCCAGGTTCCAAACAGGTGCAGGGTCTTCAGTGACGGTTCCTACTCCACAGGATAGTAAAGGAACAAGTGATGGTAGCAAAAAAATACCAGAAAGGAAGTCCAAAGGTTTGATTGTTCTTAAACAACAGGGACCCACTGACAATAGCAAGAACAGGCCAAGGATGGAACCTGCACCACCTCAGCGTGATGTCGGCGTCCAGACACTTGGAGTTCCCACAGCGAAGGTTCCTACTCAACAGGAGAGTAAAGGAACCACTAATGATGATACCAAAACAATGCCAGAAAAGAAGTCCACAACAACACCACAGAAGCCCCTTTCAACTCCCTCGTCCCAAACAGCAACAGCAACTCCTAGTGCTGGAAAACAAGTTGTGAAGAAAGAACCAGTTGGTATCCAGACAAGTACAGGTTCCTCAGCCACGGTTCCTAGCCAGCAGGGATCCACTGACGAAAGCAAGAACAGGCCAAAAGGGAAATCTGCACCACCTCAGCGTGATGTCGGCATCCAGACACTTGGAGTTCCCACAGTGAAGGTTCCTACTCAACCGGAGAGTAAAGGAACCACTAATGATGATGTCAAAAAAATACCAGAAGGGACGGCTGCACCAACTTACCGCGGTGTCGGATTACAGACTAGTGGAGTGTCTTCAGCGACGGTTCCTAGTCAACAAGATAGTAAAGGAACAAGTGATGGTAGCAGAAAATTACCAGAAAGGAAGCCCAGAGCGATTGTTCTTAAACAACTGGGACCCACTGACGAAAGCAAGAACAGGCCAAGGATGGAATCTGCACCACCTCAGCGTGATGTCGGCGTCCAGACACTTGGAGTTCCCACAGCGAAGGTTCCTACTCAACCGGAGAGTAAAGGAACCACTAATGATGATGTCAAAAAAATGCCAGCAGGGATGTCCACACCATCTAACACTCGTGGCATATCTTCCGTGACCGTCCCTAGGCAACTGGATAGTAAAGGACCCACTGACGAAAGCAAAGACAGGCCACAAGGCAGGTCTGCGTCATCTCAACGTGATGTTAGTACCCGGACAAGTACAGTATCGTCAGTCACAGTTCCTACTCAACGGGATAATCAAGGAACAACCGATGATGTCAAAAAAATACCAGAAGGGACGGCTGCACCAACTTACCGCGGTGTCGGATTACAGACTAGTGGAGTGTCTTCAGCAACGGCTCCTAGTCAACAAGATAGTAAAGGAACAAGTGATGGTATCAAAAAAATACCAGAAAGGAAGCCCAGAGCGATTGTTCTTAAACAACTGGGACCCACTGACGATAGCAAGAACAGGCCAAGACTGGAATCTGCACCACCTCAGCGTGATGTCGGCGTCCAGACACTTGGAGTTCCCACAGCGAAGGTTCCTACTCAACAGGAGAGTAAAGGAACCACTAATGATGATGTCGAAAAAATGCCAGCAGGGATGTCCACACCATCTAACACTCGTGGCATATCTTCCGTGACCGTCCCTAAGCAACAGGATAGTAAAGGACCCACTGACGAAAGCAAAGAAAGGCCACAAAGCAGGTCTGCGTCATCTCAACGTGATGTTAGTACTCGGACAAGTACAGTATTGTCAGTGACAGTTCCTACTCAACGGGATAATCAAGGAACAACCGACGATGTCAAAAAAATACCAGAAAGAAAGCCCAGAGCGATTGTTCTTAAACAACCGGGACCCACTGACGAAAGCAAGAACAGGCCAAGACTGGAATCTGCACCACCTCAGCGTGATGTCGGCATCCAGACACTTGGAGTTCCCTCAGCGAAGGTTCCTACTCAACAGGAGAGTAAAGGAACTACTGATGATACCAAAACAATGCCAGAAAAGAAGTCCACAACAACACCACAGAAGCCCATTTCAACTCCCTCGTCCCAGACACCAACAGCAACTCCTGGTGCTGGAAAACAAGTTGTGAAGAATGAACCAGTTGGTATCCAGACAAGTACAGGTTCCTCAGCCACGGTTCCTAGCCAGCAGGGATCCACTGACGAAAGCAAGAACGGGCCAACAGAGCAATCTGCACCACCTCACCATGATGTCGGCATCCAGACACTTGGAGTTCCCTCAGCGAAGGTTCCTACTCAACAGGAGAGTAAAGCGACTACTGATGATAACAAAGTAATGCCAGAAAGGAAGTCCACAACAACACCACAGAAGCCCCTTTCAACTCCCTCGTCCAAGACACCAACAGCAACTCCTAGTGCTGGAAAACAAGTTGTGAAGAAAGAACCAACACCTTCCCTTGTTGTCAAAGGAGAAGTGAAACATTCATCTTCTCATCGTGATGTCGGCATCCAGACACTTGGAGTTCCCACAGCGAAGGTTCCTACTCAACAGGAGAGTAAAGGAACCACTATTGATGATGTCAAAAAAATGCCAGCAGGGACGTCCACGTCATCACCATCTAACAGCGACGTCAGGATCCAAACTCATGGAATATCTTCAGTTACAGTCCCTAGGCAACTGGATAGTAAAGGACCCACTGACGATAGCAAGAACAGGCCAAAAGGGAAATCTGCACCACCTCAGCGTGATGTCGGCATCCAGACACTTGGAGTTCCCTCAGCGAAGGTTCCTACTCAACAGGAGAGTAAAGGGACTACTGATGATACCAAAACAATGCCAGAAAAGAAGTCCACAACAACACCACAGAAGCCCCTTTCAACTCCCTCGTCCCAGACACCAACAGCAACTCCTAGAGCTGGAAAACAAGTTGTGAAGAATGAACCAGTTGGTATCCAGACAAGTACAGGTTCCTCAGACAATGTTCCTAGCCAGCAGATATCCACTGACGAAAGCAAGAACAGGCCAAAAGGGAAATCTGCACCACCTCACCATGATGTCGGCATCCAGACACTTGGAGTTCCCTCAGCGAAGGTTCCTACTCAACAGGAGAGTAAAGGGACTACTGATGATAACAAAGTAATGCCAGAAAGGAAGTCCACAACAACACCACAGAAGCCCCTTTCAACTCCCTCGTCCAAGACACCAACAGCAACTCCTAGTGCTGGAAAACAAATTGTGAAGAAAGAACCAACACCTTCCCTTGTGGTCAAAGGAGAAGTGAAATCTGCCTTACCTACCCGCAATGTCGGCACCCAGGCAAGTCCAGTTTCCTCAGTGAAGGTTCCTAGTCAAAAGCAGAGTAAAGGAACCTCTGATGAGGTCAAAAAAATACCAGAAGGGCCGACGTCCACACCATCTAACCGCTCTGTCAGGTCCCAGACAAGTACAGTTTCCCCAGCGACAGTTACTAACCAACAGGGACCCACTGACGATAGCAAGAACATGCCAAGAGGTAAGTCTGCGTCACCTCACCAGGCAGGTAGACTACCCTCAGAGAGGGTTCCTAGTCAACAGGATAGTAAAGGAACCTCTGAAAATGTCAACAAAATGCAAGAAAGGAAGTCCACAACACCACAGAAGCCCTCTTCAGCTGCCTCAGTCCAGACACCAACATCAACTCCTGGTGCTGGAAAACAAGTGTTGAAGAAAGAACCAACACCTTCCCTTGTGGTCAAAGGAGAAGTGAAATCTGCCTTACCTACCCGCAACGTCGGCACCCAGGCAAGTCCAGTTTCCTCAGTGAAGGTTCCTAGTCAAAAGCAGAGTAAAGGAACCTCTGATGAGGTCAAAAAAATACCAGAAGGGCCGACGTCCACACCATCTGTCAGGTCCCAGACAAGAACAGTTTCACCAGCGACAGTTACTAACCAACAGGGATCTACTGACGATAGCAAGAACATGCCAAGAGGTAAGTCTGCTTCACCTCACCAGGTGGGCAGACTACCCTCAGTGAAGGTTCCTAGTCAACAGCAGAGTAAAGGAACCAGTGATGAGGTCAAAAAAATACCAGAAAAGACGTCCACATCATCTAACCGCTCTGTCAGGTCCCACACAAGTCCAGTTTCCTCGGTTACGGATCCTAACCAACAGGGATCTACTGACGATAGCAAGAACAGGCCAAGAGGTAAGTCTGCTTCACCTCACCAGGCGGGCAGACTACCCTCAGAGAGGGTTCCTAGTCAACAGGATAGTAAAGGGACCGCTGACAATGTCAAAAAAACACCAGAAAGGAAATCAGCAAGACCACAGACGCCCTCTACAACTTCAACTCCTTCGTCTCGGACATCAACTGCAGAAGAGAAGTCTAAATCACCTCACCGCAATGTCAGCAATGTTCCTAGGCAACAGGGGGATAGAGGACCTACTGACAATAACAAAACCAGGCCAAGAAGAAACTCTGCTTCTTCTAACCTCAGTGTCAGCAGCCAGACAAGTACAGGGTCATCAGGGAATGTTCCTAGTCCAAAGCACAGTAAAGGAACCGGTGACAATCTCAAAAAAATGCCAGAAGCACTTTGTCGCACACGGGGAACGGTTTTCAAAAAACGTTCAAGACCCGCAGAGGCTTCGAGTGTGGCCGGTAGCAGATCACCCGTGGTCACGCAAAGGCCTGTTCAATCATCTATTCCAAAGATGAAAACCAGAAGTCTGGCACCTAGGATCGGTGGTAAGGGTGAGTGCAATACTCCCGTTCCCAAAGCAGTGAATGCAAAAGGAAAAACTGTAAAATTCCGTGTGCCAAGAAGAAAAAGCTCAGAATGTCAAAAGGAGCAATTAAAAACGAGCATGTATGCAGGAGGCCAAAAAACAAAAGCCGAGAAGGGGACGAAGATGAAGAGAAAGAAGAAAAAGATTCCAAAGTCTGACATGTTACCAACAAGGAAAGAAGTAAAGAGGCTGCTCTGGGCAGAAAGGAATAGAGTGAAACCAGCACCGAGGCAAATGGAAAGCTTCCCTAACTCTCCTTATCTAGAGCCTGGTATCTATGTTTTAAGATACCAGCGTGTGCAGGTAAGATCCTCACCCCTAGACCAGTAGTTCCCCAGTGAGCTCACAGCAACCATAAAAAATTCAAAATAAAAGTATCCAATACAATTGCTCCCGTTGCTATGTTGTGTTAATGTTTTGCTATATACATTCACACACTGCTCTAAGAACACCTTACAGTATTTTCATTTCAAAATTCATTGGCTGCTCTAAGGGCGACCAAAATGTATTTCAATGTTACAAATAGGGGAGAACGGGGTAATCTGAACCACTTTTTAAATTTGGTCCCCTCTAAGGGAGCTAAAATGATTTATCACTAAAATTTACCCATTTCCCATTAATTCAGGATGTTTCCTAGAAATGGGCATTAGCAGATTGTTTTCAAGACAAAGGGCAGTGAAAATATTATTGTCTTAAAAAAAGTTGTCATGTGGCTCACTTTACCCCAGCTGTGGGGTAAACTGATCCACTTACTTTTTCCACTCTGAAACTACCATAACAACATATATTGTAGTAAGAATCCTGAAAGCTAGCCACACATTCCAGAACTAATGTCGGACTAGTAAAAGAATGATGGGGTTTGGTCAATTAAGCAAAGCAAATTTTCTTAACACTTGAAAGTAACTCAGAACAAAATCAAATACAACACATTATAATTCAAAAGGTTTTAATAAGATTCAAATGAAAGATAGAACCAGTTAGATTAGAACACAGTCTGGGGGTCAGAACACAGGACCCTTAGAGCCAGCTAGTGTCTGGGGGGCAAAGCATAGGAAAATCAGAACCAGCGAGAACAGCCTGCGACTCAGAACACAGGAGAAGACCCAACTGGATTGTAACATCAGCCTGTCATACTCTACAACTAGGCCTACTCTACATTCCAGCCCTGAAGGTTACAGGGAAAGATGAGAAGGTGCTCTTTCCGTGTGGTTGCCCCAGGTCGTCTTCCTGGTGTATTTCCTTGGCATGATGGCTTTTCTACAATGTGTATGACATTAAAATAAAACATATGTTATGTAATATTACATTAAAATATGTTTAAGACTAAACTTAACTTGTGCCTCGTGGTGGGGGAAAGTGAGACAGTGGCTCACTTTCCCCCACAGCATTTGTCTCACTTTCCCCCACCACCACAATTTGAGAAAAAACTACCTCTCTTAGCATTTCAGGCTAATCAGCATCACATGGTTTCATATGTTGGTAGTTCATCAACACGTATGATAGAAGTTTTTCTACGTGAATACATTTGCTTTGGCACAGTTGATTAAGTTGACAGCAAGAAAATTTACTTTTACATGCAAAATACCAATTTTGGTGAAAAAAAACATGCTTACCACAGCACCATGAGGTCCTCTCTTTCAGGGCCATGGGGAAATGAGAGGGGTTTGAAAACATATATCTCACATGACCACAAATGTTTTCCGTTGCTTAGATACAGGGGGTGGCTCACATTACCCGATGCCTCAGATTCCCCCGTTTTCCCCTATATAGAAAAAACTATTCTATAGAATGCACTGGACAATTTAAAATGTCTGCAGAATGTTTAACAAGATTAAAGGAAGAATTCTGAAAGGAAGAATAAAGGATAGAATTTAGAACCCTTAGAACCCAATGACATCATAAAGGCATTTTATAGGAGAAGGGTTCACTAATATAAGTGGAGCTCACAGTCATTAGACAGTGTAACATTATACAGTTAGAAAGAGCGATTTCAGATGAATTTACAGAGTGTGTATCCGTATGGACTCAGGAGCCTGATGGAGTGTATATCTAGAGCAACACTCCTCTCGCAACCAACCGACATCAACCACTTCTTATACAAGTATTTGTCTGAGCTTAACATGTTCAGAATAACTCACCCTGAAGATGATCCCAAGATTGCTTCCTTCAAGTACCAAGAGCTGTGGGGTAAGCTACCGTTCAAATATCTCAAATATGGTGTTTTAATGGAATAATTTTTATACATTTGGGGTAAGATACTGTATATATATACAGCCCCGGAAAAAATGAAGAGACCAGTCTGGATTTTTCTTAAATCTTCATCTCTACATTACTTAATAGAAATTATCTAAATGACAATATTTCTACTTTGAATTTGGTAGAAATGTTTGTCAGTAGTTTACATTATAAAATCGAAATGTGTGTTTTACAAAAACATATGCCTCTAAAGAGTAAAACAAAGAGAAACTGAATATTTGGAGTGGTCTCTTCATTATTTCCGGAGCTGTATGTATAGTATGTACTCATGTCATGTCTTTATAAACTGCCTTTTCCAGAGAAAAAATTCCTGAGAAATGTGTCGGGAATGAGGGAGAACGAGACCACCACAGATCCATCTGCTGTTCCATATCACGCCGAGATAACGGGCGTATTAAAGATGCCATACGCGGATTTGGCATCTTCTGACTTTGATGGGAAAAAAACGGCCAAGAAAGGGAAGGATGAGATTCACTCTACAACTCCCTCGGAACCGACACCAACAGTGCGCCCTCCACGCGCTGAAAGACAAGTTGAGACGAATGTACGACCACCTTTCCTTATTGTCAAAGGAAAAGGGATGTTTCCATCACCTCAATGCGATGCTGGTCTCAAGACAGGTACAGTATCATCAGTGAAGGTTGCTACTCAACAGGGGAGTAAAGGAACCTCTTCCGATATCAAAAAGAAGCCAGAAGGTGAGTCTGCTTCACCTCATCGCAGTGTCAGCGTCAAGACAGTAACATTGTCTTTACTGACTGTTCCCACTCACCCAGAGAGTAAAGGAACAACGGACAATATCAAAAAGATCCCAGAAGGTAAGTGTGCTTCACCTCCCCCCCTCGCATCCAGCATCCAGACACAAAGAGCGTCCCCAGTGAAGGTTCCCAGTAAACAGGAGGGTAAAGGAACCGCTGAGGATGTCCAAAGAAATCGCGGAGAACGTTGGATGATAATGGCACCGGTTTTTGAAAAATCTTCGACACCTGCGACTTCAATTTCAAGTTTAAGTTCTGCCAGAATCCCAGTCCCAGCGGTTGAACGAAAGCTTGTTATACCACCTATTACACAGATGAAAACCATAGGTGGGAAATCTGTGGTTCAAGTTAAGGGTGTGTCCCCTTTCCTCCCTCGGGCATTGGCACCGATGACCAGAAAATGGTTGCGTTTAGGCAGCAGGTCTTCGGTTTGCAAAACGGAAGAAAAGGCGAAACCCATAACAGACATTGTTCCAAGGGTAGAAAGCTTGGAAGATCCTAAAAAAACAACAGGAACAATAGCCACTCGTGTAGGTCGCAAAAAAACTAAGGTCCGTATGCTCCAGAAAATGATTGAACCTGACAAGTCTAAAGAAAGGCCAAGAGTAAAGAGAGTTCTGTGGGCAGATAGGGCAAGAATTAAACCAGCCGTGAGGATATTTGAAGGCTTTCATGTTAGAGGTTTCAGTAGACAACGTTTATTAGCACCTGTTAGCTTCCCTAACCATCCTCATGTAGAGCCTAGTCTCGATATTTTAACATACAGGCGATTGCAGTCAGGATCCTCAATTTCATTCAGTTAGTCCTCCAGTAAGCTCACATCAACATTGTACATAATAATAATAAGGAACCTTAATTAAAATAGTTAAAAGTATTGACCCCATGGTAATGTTGAGCGAATGTCTGTCATGCTATCCACTAGTTAACCACCCGCCTTCTCAAGGTTTCTTCCAGCTTCACCTGTTAAAGGGTGTTGAGGGGAGTTGTTCCTTGCCCGCTTGAGGGGAAATGGGGCCTGACATCATAACGTGGGCTTTGTGTGACTGTTTTAAAATATGTAGATACCGTTGCAGTTATTATTGACAGTTTGGGTTGGAGGCGTGACTGTTTTGAAGGTGGAAGAAAGCAGTTTTGGTGATCTGGTTGGCATGGGGCTGGATGCAGAGGCTGGGGTCAAGGATTACTCTAATATTTTGGACTTCTGTAGAGTGGGGTGATGATCGACCCATCAATATTGAGAGATAATGTCTGAGTATAGTAGGTGAGGGTTTCTGGACTTCATATATGTTGCTGTTTATTTGTAGAAAGTGTATTTATATATGAATATTATGTAGAGTATGAATAGTAGGGGACCAAGCATGAAGCCCTGGGGGACACCATGGGCTACATACAGCTTCGGAAAAAATGAAGAGACCAGTCTGGATTTTTCTTAAATCTTCATCTCTAAATTACTTTATGGAAATATGCTCTTAATGACAATATTCTTATTGTGAATTTGGTAGAAATGTTGTCAGTAGTTTATACTATAAAACCAAACTGTTCATTCTACTCAAACATATGCCTATAAATAGTAAAACGAGAGACACTGAACATTGGGAATGGTCTCTTAATTTTTTCCAGAGCTGTATGAGATATGAGTGGCTGACATGCAGTAGTTTATGGACATGAACACATGTATGTTAAAAGAGGTATGATTGAAACCAGGATAAGTGTAAATGATAGGAAGGCTGGAATTATAGGCGTAAGATGAGAATGAACTGTGATTTGTATGAATTTGAAGCAGCGGTATCAAGAAGTATGAAGATATCGAGGGATTTGAAGTTAGTGGATGGTAGGAGGTCACTTACTGCACAAAAAATAATATATATATGTAATTATAATGAATAAAAAATAAATAAATTTAATTTAACTTAACATACCACTGTTGCTGTGATATCTTATTCGTACTAAAGTGTTTGAATATGTCAATATATATGATGTGTATATTCAGAGGAGAATTGGATTGAATATAAAGTAAATGCAGGTTATACAGTACAAACAGTCTACTGTGTAACAACAGGTAAAGTTGTATGTGGTTCAGTCAATGCAACATATAGATGGATGCAAACATACTTTTTCGATGAATCCTATTTTTCTAACGTATTTTTCATTTATTTTTATACTTATGTGTACTTCACTTTTTTTTTATATATTTATATATATACTATTAGACGATGAACCTTTAAAGGTCAATACACTTTAACAGCAAACACTACTTTGCTTTTGCAGCTTATCCCTGTCAAGTTTATATCAACCTTTAGACTTCTGTGTGTGTGTGTGTGTGTGTGTGTGTGTGTGTGTGTGTGTGTGTGTGTGTGTGTCTACACACCAAACCCAGTCGAATAGGACTGTAGCATACTATATTAACAAGCAAATATCTATGTTTTGATTTGAATTTGAAGCAACAGTTTGTTACTGTTTGCTACATGCCTTTAAGCTACAACGAGGAGACCTGATTATAATGCTCACTGCAGCCTTGTCATAAACTGTTGAGATGGGAATACATGAGTAGCCCCAGGTTATTTATGGTTGTTTACACACACACATAAACACACACACACACACACACACACACACACACACACACACACACACACACACACACACACACACACACACACACACACACAACCTCTTGACTGTTAAAGCCATAAGAGTCAAATAATATACAATTTTGTGGAAAACAAACGATGCTTCGAACTGCAGTATTTTTTTCTGTCACATAAATTAATTTCCACACAGACTGTCACTCTGAAGTGGTCCATCTGTTGATGTCTTTTCATATAGGGGTGTGTGTGTGTGTGTGTGTGTGTGTGTGTGTGTGTGTGTGTGTGTGTGTGGCAGTGGGGGGTTAACCTTTACTTTGTTGACACACATCTTGCTTTTCTCACGTATGATTAACCTCTGAACATGAGTTAGGCATCAGCGAGTTCTGACGTTAATGCCAAGCTTGGATGTTCACAGCGTGGATTCACACACACGCACACACACACACACACACACACACGTTGTGTTTACATCACTTCCGAGGACGTTATATAGACCTACTTCCCTCCCAACACACTCACTCACACTGACACACACACACACACACACACACACACACACACACACACACACTGACACACACACACACACACACACACACACACACACACACCCCTCACATACAGTCGAAATCTTAATCTTTGTTGCAATCATATAACCTCCCGATAGAGATGTCATTAAGGACATTGAGATAAATACGATTTTATCTCATCTAATCTGATCTAATCTAACGTAATTTGATATGACACTCAATACAATTCCACACACATGGTGGAGCACTAACACACACCTGTCATTTTAATTTCCAACAGAAATTGCATTTAGATGGGACATTAGTATAGCCTGGCACCTCCCGCCCGCCTACCTATTTCCGCTCAATTTTCATTTCCCTTCAGTAGTCAGTCTGGGTGCGCAGTATATTTGCGGGTTTTCTCCTGCAGATTTTTTACCGGTCCAATCAGTGAAAATCATCATCATCATCATCATCATCATCATCATCATCATCATCATCATCTTTTATTATTATACTCAAGGTCCATTTAAAAGACATACAATACAAGCAATACACAACACACACATAAATAAGAATAAAATCATACCGACCAGTTATAAAAGGCACTTATACCAATGTCTCCAAAGGTACGACTGGTAGCGTACTGCACTATAACTTGGGTTCGACAGCAGCATTATAATTTCCTTCTTTGAGTCATTCAAGCAACAGATAAATCGGTACATAAGGTTCCTCAATAGAGCTTGTAAGGTGTTAACTCCTGCATTCACAAATAGCTCACTTGCACTGCTCCACCTTGGTCTTTTAAGTAAGATCCTAAAACAATCGTTGTAAGCAACCTGTAGTCTGTGCATACTTGATTGACAGAGGGAATGGCTTAGAACAATGAGGTACGGGGCGCCTCTAGCTCAGTCGGTAAGGCGTCCCCCTCCCGGGCCGGGCCCAGCAGCAGACCCGGGTTCGATTCCCGCCCGCGGTCGTTCTCTGCATGTCACTCCCCTCTCTGCCCCATTTCACCTCTGTCTCTACACTATCAATAAAAGCATACAAATGCCCAAAAAATATCTTAAAAAAAAAAACAAAAAAAAACAATGAGGTACGCCAGTTTCAGTTGTAGTCAGAAGCCGGCGCATGACACATACGTCACGACCAAATGTTATGCGATTGGTTGGCAGATCCAGAGTGGCACTGGGCACATCCAATAGTTTTAAACTTCATCAGACACCCGCCTTCAAGTGAGTTAACGTTTGTCAATGAGCAATTCCAGATTTTTTGTGGTGTTGTCTGTAGTGGATAGAGCGTGTACCATATTGGCTCCGGCCTTCGTTGCAGTGGTCACGGGTTCAAATCCGACCCGTGGACCTTTACTGCAGGTCATCCCCCCTCTCTCTCTCTGTGTCTCCCCATTTCAACTCTGTACTATCTAATAAAGCTTGAAAATGCCAAAAAATAATCATAACAAAACATCCCTGCTGTAACTTGGCCCTGGTACAAATGCCATCTGGATAGTTACTGAGACACATGACATATTGTATCATTCACGTCCCAGTGCAATACTAATACTGACACGAACACTGTCAAAACATGGAGTGTGTGTTTCGCCTCAGCTGTCATAAGGCTCTAGCCAAAATTTGCAGCATGTTTCAAATCCTTGAAAAAACTGTATGGCAGCAGTTTTTTATTTCTGTTGGCTCAGTGTGTATTTATTTATTTGATTATATTTTGGCATTTCTTTGTTTATGCAATGGTTTTGGAGAGACAGAGATGAAATGGGGCAGAGAGGCGAATGACATGCAGAGAACGACCCCGGGCTGGATTCTAACCCGGGTCTGCTGTGAAGAGGACTGAGACTCTATGGAGGGGGGCGTACCCTGTTTATTTGTTTTTTTTACAAATTGCACAGTAACCTGTGTAAAAAAAACTACCAGATGCATTCATCATCTTGTATATAAGTAGTAAATTAAAGGTGTCTTTATGATTTGATGGTCCATCTCTTTTTTTTGCACACACACACACACACACACACACGCACGCACGCACGCACGCACACACACACACACACACACACACATTTCCATTTCTTCAGGGTGTTGTGGGTTTTATTATACTGAGATCCGTACGTATATATTTTTTATTACATTGTAAAATTAGCATAAGCAATAAACTCCTTGTGAAGTGCATCGGTTTCATGTGCAGTCATTGGAACTATTTTAAATCGCAATAAAGTGAAAAGTAAAAACATACCTTTTTGGGTTCAAAATCAAATCATACTTCAATACATTCAATACATTTGCAAACATAGTGGTATCCTTATTGTTGACTAAATGTACCACTGATGTGTTTTGGTGACATTATATAACATTATAGTCTAATAGCAAAATAATGTATAAGCCCCAATCCTACATTTCTATCTGCACTGTCGATAAAAAAAAATATATATATTTTATTTTTTTAATGTAATGGGACGTTTGCTGTTCTAACACCCAAGGACTTACATTGGTTTTACTTTCCCTACGTTCCAAATCACATACTCTTTCTTTTTACTACACTACACACTAAAGTACAGAAGAGTTTTAGGGCCACAGGAGAGAGAAAAAAATCAGATGAGGAAGATTTATTTTTCATCATGTCGAGAAATGTCAAGACTAAAGACGAATACTCCAAAATGCTATTGGAGTTAGTGGGGCATCTAGGTATTTTTGGCATACTGTAATTGACATGCATGTATTGGGACATCCTTAATCTTTTTCTGGCATACTAAATAGTATGAAAGTATGGATATTGGAATGCAGAGTCGGACACATTACAGCCGGTGGTTAACAGCTGTTCAAGTTGCATTCAATGTCCCAATATGTGATATGAAACACACGTGAAAGCTGCTACAACTGACAGCTTGCATTTAATTAGATAATAAGTCAAAACTAATTCAGATAATGCAGAGAGACACAAAAGCCTCGCCATCTGGGTTCCATTAAAGGTGGAGTCAGCGATTCTGGAGAACGCTTGTTGTCAAAATCACTTTTTGTCAAAATCAGTGAATATCTACTCATAATCCGGACCGCTACCTGCCTGTACTTCTTAACCTTTATTTATACAGGTATATCCCATTGAGTCCGAAGACTCTTTTGCAAGGGAGACCTGTTCCCATTTACACGTTACCATTCACACACTCATTCATACACCGATAGCAGGTTAACTATCGACATTCACACGAGGCAAGGTGGGTGAAGTGTCTTGCCCAAGGACACAACAACTATGACACAAGTGGCAGGGCGGGGATCGAACCTCCAACCCTTTGATCATTGGCCGACCTGCTCTACCAACTGAGCCACAGTCGCCCATACTGTGTGTGCACTGAAAACATTCTGGTATTAATACACAGTCTAGGCTCTGTAAACTAGTACATAAACAAAGTGGGCCCACCGTAGCTAGCAACATGACCATTTACAGATCCTAGGCAGTGTATTAACCATGGGTTTTTTTCAGCACACACAAAGGTAGTGGTTTGGTTTTTTGGTTTGAATACACACACGCACGCACGCACGCACGCACGCACACACACACGCACACACACACACACACACACACGTTATGGCATGTTCACCTACAGTACATACATCCTGAGAGTAAACTTTGTATGGGTGCACTGTCTGCCCTCTGTGCTCATTATCAATGTGTTGTGCTGTGTTTCCTCATAACTTATAAGACCTAGGACTTGGTCTAGTGGTCAGAATACCCAGGAGGCCAAAGTTCATGTCCGGGTCTGATAAAATATTTCATTCAGATTTTTTTTTGGCATTTTCAAGTGGTAAATTCAAGTAGTACAGAGTTGAAATGGGGAGACAGAGAGAGAGAGAGAGAGAGAGAGGGGGGGGGGGGATGACCTGCAGTAAAGGTCCACGAGTCGGATTTGAACCCGCGTCCACTGCAACGAAGGCCGGAGCCAATATGTTACACGCTTTATCCACTACGCCACCGGAGCGCCCGCTATTTTATTATTTCTTATCAAATCTGAAGACTTTTCTGTTTCTCTTTCAACCTGTAATTTTATTTTATTTAAATGTTTTATTTATATTCATATTTTATTTGCTTTCTGTATTTTAATCTTGATGTATTTCATTGCCCCTGTAAAGCACTTTGAATGGCCTTGTGTCTGAATTGTGCTATAGGAATAAACTTGCCTTGCCTATGACTTGGTCTAGTGGTCAGAACTCCTATATGAAACCCAGGAGGCCAAAGTTCATGTCCAGGTCCGGGAAAAGATGCAGTGGTCACGGGTTCAAATCCGACCCGTGGACCTTTACTGCAGGTCATCCCCCCCTTTCTCTCTCTCTCTCTCTGTCTCCCCATGTCAACTCTGTACTGTCTAATAAAGCTTAGAAATGCCAAAAAAATATCTTTGAAAAGAATAAAACACAGCATAGTCCAGGCAGCTCCAAACTTGTGCAAATGTTTTCTAGTTTTGCAACAAAAGCAATCAGAAATAAACTTTATAATTACGCTCCCAGGACAGAAATAACCACGCTATGTGTCCTTCCATATGAACATCCTAAATGCGACCAACACAAGATATAAATGATACAAACTCGGTCTTTGTCTGGAATAATTTGGTGAGCGTGTGTGTGCTTTCCTGATGGATATAATGAGAGGTCAGTAATCTGTGCTGAAAGAGTGTGTGTGTGTGTGTGTGTGTGTGTGAATGTGTGTGAGTGAGTGAGTGAGTGAGTGAGTGAGTGAGTGAGTGAGTGAGTGAGTGAGTGTGTGTGTGTGTGTATGTGCGGAGTGAATGTGTGTCTGTGTGTGTGTGTGTGTGTTTGTGTGTGAGTAATTGTGTGTGTGTGTGTGTGTGTATGTGCGGAGTGAATGTGTGTGTGTGTGTGTATGTGCGATTGTGTGTGTGTGTGTGTGTGAGTAATTGCGTGTGTGTGTGTGTGTGTTCAGTGTTAAACTTGGGTCCCTCTCTCACTTCAATACTTGTTCTCATCTCTCTCTCTCTTCCTCGTCTATTATTTTGCTTCAAACCAAAACTGACAAACCGTTCAATGATATAATAGATATAGGACTGAACAGACAATGGTCTATTCTAGTACAGTGAAAAATAAACTAGTTAAAGGATTTTACCACTATACTGTGCTACTGTAGAAACATGGCGGTTAGATGTAAATTAGATATACAAGGCTCATTCTCTAAGCTCATAAAAAAACTATCCCTGCTTGCCAAATCACATACTTTTTCTTTTTACTACACTACATACTAAAGTACAGAAGAGTTTTAGGGCCACAGGAGAGAGAAAAAAAATCAGATAAGGAAGACAAAGACGAATACTACAAAATGCTATTGGAGTTAGTGGGGCATTTATGTATTTTCAGCATACTACAATTGACTTGCATGTTGGGACATCCTAAATCTTTTCTGGCATACTAAATAGTATGGAAGTATGGGTATTGGAACGCAAGGTGAATTCTTTTTTGTATTTTTTTTTTCTTTTTGCCAATCTAATGCTCCACACTCCAGGCCAGTAGGTGGAGGTAATGCTCCAAAAAGCTGATTATCAGCCGCCATTAAACGCAAAGAAGAAGAAGTTACCTGCAGCATGTTACCTGCCTGTTTTCAACCTGTGCAGGATCTATTTGGATTTTAACTGCTCTCCACTTTGAATTTATTTGCCAGTTTGGACTTTTCCTCCTGATTTTGACTCCCACCACCTGCCTACTCGATTCTGTAAGTTGTTTGTACATTTTCTATGGACTAATTCAAATCAGTGTATTTAAGAAGGGGACAGTGCAAATAATTAAAAAAAAAAACATGATCATACATGGGTTACCAAAAATGCCAGAATTAGGCAAAAGGCAATTATATTTTCATCTGTAGTTTTTTTTTTATGGTTTATTGATAGTGTAGAGACAGAGTTGAAATGGGGCAGAGAGGGGAGTGACATGCAGAGAAGGACCGCGGGCTGGAATCGAACCCGGGTCCGCTGCTGGCCGAGGCCCATGGGGGGGACGCCCTACCAACTGAGCTAAGGGCGCCCCCCAACTCGATCTTGTTCACCTAATTTTGATATTTACGTCGGAGCAACAATACAATTCATGCTTCATTCCCATGAATATTCACCTTCAACAAACTCAGATATTATTGTTACTTAAGTAAGAAAAGTTATTTTATATATCAACTAACATGTATGTTGCTGTAATCGTATTTAAGTAATATATATATATATATATACTTTTTTTTTTAAGAATCGTTGATCTCTACAGTATTTCAGAGGCAGAGGGGACTTGAGCACAGAGCCAAGCTCGAAAACGACAGTCTGTATGAGCACCTACTACAATGCACTAGAACAGGCAGAACACATAGGGTTGGCTTCCACATTAACAGTCACAGCAAGCACTTTTTTTTTAGAGAGCTAAGCTCGAAAAAGATAGTCTGAATGGCTTCCTGTGTACCTCATCTCCTTTTGGATAATCGATGTTCATGGCATACAGTAGTCCAAAGAGGTATGCAAAGGCAGTGCCGAGGTCTGGCAGGTCATGTAGCAGGATAGAACCTTTCCACACAACAGCCCAGTCCCGCACGTTTGGTGAAACAGCAGGATCATCTTCTCCAAGGACAGTAACCAGGCCAACAGACACGCCCCTGAGCACTCTTTCTTCAGGGTCAGTGTCCTGAGGAAAAGTAACAGATGCTTGATTGAGTGCTAGGTCGAACAAAAGGATGTAATTAGGGCCCGACTGAAATGGATTTTCTGGGGCTGATTAAAAAAACTTACAATAGAATAACGACAGTAGTAAAATAAAGTGGCTAAACGTAATGTCCTCTGGCTAAATGGCAATGGTGATCACGTTAAAAAGGTGAGTAAGACCCCTGTTTAATTTGAAAAAGGTTTGTAACTGAGTTTAGGGTTATGTATTTAGCCACCAAAGCCCGGCTTCACTGTCTATCTGGACACAGACTACTGCTGTCAGTCAATGCCTCACGTAACTTCAGGCTGTAGCGTTTTCCAGTCATATTGTCTGTGAAATGTGTTATTGATTTTGGGGGAAATGCTTTGTTAGCTCGGTGGAGCTGTTGTTAAACATATTGGCCGATTGCATTTACTGTTTGTTTGTACAGCGTGTGCAATGTTGTTTGACTTTGTATCTTGCTAGCATAACAGTAGCTCTGTGGCTAACAGCTGCCGCAGTCTCCCGTTGCTCGTATTATCCCTGGTCCGACTTCCCAGTACAATTTGAACGCACCGTTAAAGCCAAATTCTGTCGTCGCTAGGTCGTATCCTTGGTTGTTCCTATTGACTGGAGTACTGAACTACGTTTTCATTACATAAGAACCTTATGGGTATTCCAGTTATTATATGAGGTCTCAGATGTTGCTATGGAAACAAGTTGTTATTGGTTCGAAAAAAATCTAATTTGATCGCTAAAAGGCATGAAAATATAAATGAGTGGCCTTATTATTATTTTTATTAGTAGGTGACTATGGGCCATAGGGGAGGGACCAAAGAGAACAAGTGGAGCAGTTGAGGTATTTGGATTCAAATCTCTATCCCAACTGCTATTTTCTCCCCATATCCTCCACCCCAGCTTTAAGGCCTGAAACAGCTCAGAATTTATTAATTTGATTTAAAAGTGAAGTGAGCGATATATTTATGTTAATACATGTGTTAAATCGCTCTTTATTCATACAGTGATCATTTATATAGTGTGCGCGTTTCATAGCACCGGTCTCTCAGTCACCCGCTCTGCATGCAATCGGCAAATAAACTGTTCGGGGATCCCACAACCTGATAAGAAGGATTGACAGTTACAGATAGATCGAAACAAATTCTTTAAAAAAAAAATGTTGGTTTGTAAACGCTAAGGGAGCATGTTTGAATCAAACCTGTGAACCTTACCTTTTTAAATGTATTTTATTTCATGTGTCTATGTGCTACACAGGCTTCGACATTAAGGTTTTGGTAGGCGTTGACAATTTTTTTTTTTTTTTTTCCAGAAAACCCTAAGGAGATAAGGACACGTATCCTAGATTGCCATAGTCATCAATGGGTTAAAACAGAGACAGACAAAGCTATCAATATGTTCTCAGAGAGGTTTGCCTGCTGTGTGAAGGACCTACAGCTAAACAGAAAGGGCTTCTCATAAAGCCCCCAAACAGCTCAGAAATAATCACTTTGTTTTAAATCAATAGTCTGAGGGGTTTGTAAAGCAATGACAGAGACGAGGCCTACATGTAAGGTTGTCATTTTAAAGGCCCCCCCAAGACCCTTTCATCCACTGGGCCTGATTGCATGTCTGTTTAGCTTTGGGTCAGGTTGATTTTTCAAATGTGAGATTTTGATGACATGTCACTGGTGGGAATATGAAGGTGTATTGAACTCTGAGATCCTATGTAGTATAAACGTGCAACAATTTTTAGAAATCGGTTCACCTAAATGAATGATAAAAAAAAAATTGTCTTAACCTTTTATTGATAGCTAAAGCCCCTATCTCACTGGGCTGCGACTGTTTGCGACAAGTTGGAGACTGCATTCGCGAGGGAGTCTCTAAACTGTCTCCAAACGTTCGCGGAGGTCTCAATTTCCTCGCATGATTCGCAGAGCCGCGCAGTCCTGTCGCTTGAATTTTGAACATGTTCAAAAAAAGTGTGCGACAAATCTAGTCTCAGAGTGGTCACATGTGTCTCAAACGCGTTGCAAACCCTTCTCAATTTAGTTTCCGCGAGTCAGAAAGTGCGAGAAAAACTTTGCTAGGGCTTGGCGATATACGAAACTAAACTGCGACTGATTTGAGCCAAAAATTAGACTGACATTCCGTTTGTGCGATGCTCGCCAGACGTTCGCGAGACATAAATGCGACCTCCTGGCAAGTGTTGGCCATGCAGGACATTCGCAAACGTGTCGTGAGGAACCAACTCAGTGAGACTGCAAGATAAAATTGTCGCTAATTCGCATATTTTCTCGCAATTTTGTGTCTCCAACTTGTCGCACACTGTCGCAGCCCAGTGAGACAGGGGCTTAAGGAAATCGAGGCTCTACTGTTATGTGAGACATCATTGTGACTCAGTGAAAGTCATTTGAAATGATTCTTTTCTGATAATTCTTGTAACACTTCTAAATCAAAATCTACAATTAAAGCTATAGTGCGTAAGTTTTTCATACAGATAAATGGAATGCCGGTTACATTCAACATTTTGACTCAGTGAAAGTCATTTGAAATTGTTCTTTTCAGTTTTTTTTCTCCCTCAAAGCGAGACCTAAAACATCTCTGTCCTTGACTTCTGATCCTCACTGCTTCTGTTCATAAAATAATCCTCAGTCAGTTTCAGTGGCAGTGATGTACCTTTCAATGTCACTGGGGCACAACACATCCTTTCCTGTGTGTGTGTGTGCGTGTGTGTGCGTGTGTGTGTGTGTGTGTGTGTGTTTCCTTTCCTTTGAAAACATAACATCGGGGAAATGCTTGGAAAGTCTTTAAATGTTTTTTTTCAGGTCTAAGTCTCTGAGTTAGAATTGCTAAGGGACCTGTCTCCTTTAAATTCAATCTTCTGGTGGTGTGTGTGTGTGTGTGTGTGTGTGTGTGTGTGTGTGTGTGTGTGTGTGTGTGTGTGTGTGTGTGTGTGTGTGTGTGTGTGTGTGTGTGTGTGTGTGTGTGTGTGTGTGTGTGTGTGTGTGTGTGTGTGTGTGTGTGTGTGTGTGTGTGTGTGTGTGTGTGTGTGTGTGTGTGTGTGTGTGTGTGTGTGTGTGTGTGTGTGTGTGTGTGTCTTTGTAGTACACTGCAAAAAATAACTAAATCTTACCCCAAAAAAATGCTGGTTTTAATACACAGCCTAGGCTCTGTAAACGGGCATGTCAACAAAGGAGCCCACCATAGCTTTTAGCATGCCAGTTTACAGAGCCTAGGCTGTGTATCAACACTGGATATACAGTATTTCCCCAGTGCAAACACAGTATGGACAGATATCGGATCGTGAGGAGATATTCAATGATTTTGACAACAAGCGTTCTCCAGAATCACTGACTCCACCTTTTAAATAATGCATCTTATTTCAAGAAAGGAAAATGTTCGTTTGGTAGATTTTTTTGATGCTCAACACCGTTAGCAATTAGCTGACCTGCTAGTTCTCAATAATGTATTGCTCCAAATCAGGGCTCCAGACTGCGACCAAATTTTTGAGACCGTGCGAGCGCCATTTCACAACTAGGGGCACGCGCGACCGAAAGACAAAATGTTTTTAAATTATTATTGTGCTTTGAGAGAGAGACAGTGGACAGTCCGCGAGTGATCAGCGACACAATCAACGCCCCGGATGACGTGACCTTCTCTCCTCTCAGTGTCCCGCTGTCTTTTTTTTTAACGTAGGCTACCACAAGTGAAATAAACGTTATTTTTTAATTTTGTTTTTTTAACTTATTTTTGAAGCGACATTGTTTACAGTGTATCAGCTACTACTGCATCCACTGCACACGGAGCTGATTCTTCTGACCTGTGATGAGACGCGACACCTTTCTGAAGCAGTAAAAGTCCCCATGAATCACACACAGGGCTCACTGCTAGCTCTCTCTCTCTCCTTCTCTCTCCCTCGCTCTCTCCTTCCGTCTCTCTCTCTCTCCCTCTCTCTCTCTATCCCCTTCTCTCTTTCTATCTCTCTGCCCCCCTACCTCTCTCTCTTTCTCTCTCTCTCTCCCTCTCTCACTCTCTCTCTCTCCTTCCGTCTCTCTCTCTCTATCTACCTAGCTCTCTCTTTCTTTCTCTCCCTCTGCTTATCCCTCTCTCTCTCTATCTCTTCCTCTCTCTCTCTCTCTCCTTCTCTCTCTCACACACACACACACCTACACACACACACACACACATGCACTCCCCCACCCCCCCACACACACACACACACATCTCTCTCCCCCTCTCTCTCGTCCCCAGTGGGACTATCAGCCTGTCCTTGTTTGTTTCTCACACACACACACACCTGTCTCTCGAGGCGCTCTCACTGTTGTTTGGGATTTCGCCGGCGAAGAAATGAAAAGTACATTTGTCACCGTTTCCACATTTATATACTCCTCCTGCCACATACGATTCTGTCTCTCTCCGGGTCTCTTTTCAGTTCAATTCAAAACAAGCTTTATTGGCAATGGCTCTGTTGTAGGAGACAGTATTGCCAAAGCATTACAGATATTATATCAACAAGATCACTTCCTTTTCTTTTCTTATCAACAATACATTAGGTCCATGCTTAGACGTTGGACCTAATGTAAAAGTGTGTGTGTGTGTGTGAGAGAGAGAGATAGAGAGAGAGAGAGAGAGAGAGAGAGAGAGAGAGAGAGAGAGAGAGAGAGAGAGAGAGAGAGAGAGAGAGAGAGAGAGAGAGAGAGAGAGAGAGAGAGAGAGAGAGAGAGAGAGAGAAGAGGAGAGAGAGAGAGAGAGAGAGAGAGAGAGAGAGAGAGAGAGAGAGAGAGAGACTCACACAATACCTAATAATAAGAATATATGTTAATGTAATTTCATATATTTGCATTTTTTTTTAGTGACGAAAAATCGAGATGTTGGATAAAGCTTAAAGGAATACTTCACTCATACGGAACCGGCGTTATATCATTATAAAATCACCATTATAATATAATGGATGAGGTTTTTCTTCCCTCAGTCTTCCCTCAGTCTACCCTTGGCCCAGCTGTCCTGTTAATCCTAACCCTACATTTTTCTTACTGTGATGTCACAGTAAGAAAAATGCATTTTTAGAAGAAAACTTATATTAAATCAGAGAATTTATATGAAGAAATCCTTCTGTAGAAACCTTCAGAATAGTGCAGAGAATGATCATGGGAACGTTTGATGATATGAGTGCTTTAGAAATCAAGATGTTTGGTTCAGAGTATTGAAAATAAACTAATGTTGACAATGGTTGTTTGAAGAAATATACAGATGCAAACAGACAAGGTTTAGTGAAATCAACACCTAAATGTGCATTTTGGACCCTTTATTTGTACTAGTATGAAAGAAGACATGTTATGGAAGCAAAATAGACAAACATCTATTAAAAAAACAATGATTTTGCCTGCAGTGTTATCGCCTTAACACAAAAGCTGCCACATTTGCTATCAAATCAGTTTTATTTGCATAGCCCAATATCACACATAGACATTTGCCTCAGTGGGCTTCACATTCCATACAGTATGACACCCTCCCCCTGCCCTTACACTCTTAGCTCGGCTGAGAAAAAACTCCCAGTAAAAAAAACCTGAAACAATTGGGTATTATAAATCAAATCAAATCAAATCAGTTGTATTTGTATAGCCCAAAATCACAAACACATTTGTCTCAGTGGGCTTTACATTTCATACAATATGATATACGATACAATATGATACAATATGACACCCTGCCCTTAGACCCTTATCTCGGTTGAGAAAAAACTCCCAGTAAAAACCCTTTACCGGGAATAAAAAAAAATTGAAGAAATCTCAGGGAGAGTCGACAGAGTAAGGGATCCCTCTCCCAGGACGGACATGCTGCAATAGATGTCATAAGTAGAGAAAATCACGAAGGAAATTATTATTTTTTCAGAAGCATATAGACAAATTGTGTATATAGCTTGCCTGTGTGACAGAGCTTTATCATTGCAGTGTGGACCCTTTGTTTGTACTAGTATGAAAGAAGACATGTTATGGACATGTTATGGATGCAAATAGACAAACATTTAAAAAAAATAACAATGATTTTGTCTTAACACAAAGGCTGCCACATTTGCTATCCCAACCCCGAAACAATTGGGCATTATATATTATTTTTTCAGAAGCATATAACAAATTGTGTATATACAGCTCCGGAAAAAATGAAGAGACCAGTCTGGATTTTTCTTCAATCTTCATCTCTACATTACTTATTGAAAATGCTCTTAATGACAAAAAATGTATTGGTATTTGATAGAAATGTTGTCAGTAGTTTTAAATTGTAAAACCAACATGTTCATTCTACTCAAACGTATGCCTATAAAGAGTAAAACGAGAGACACTGAACATTTGGAGTGGTCTCTTAATTTTTTTTTTCAGAGCTGTATATTTGCCTGTGTGAGCTGGCTTCACAAAGAGAGAAATCATATTTAAAATAGAAACTCCTGGAGCTAGCGGTGAACAGTGCAGCTAACCGGAGCTGACACGCTACTTTGTGTGTGTGTGCAGGGGGAAGCCGCACTTCAGGCCCCTGTTGTGTAACTAAGGGTGTGTGTGTGTGTGTGTGTGTGTGTGTGTGTGTGTGTGTGTGTGTGTGTGTGTGTGTGTGTGTGTGTGTGTTATGTGTGACTACTTCTTGTCTGTGTATATTTCTTGTAATGACATTTTTTTTCTTTTAGTATCAACATACATTCTGTGTGTGTGTGTGCGTGTGTGTGTGTGCGTGTGTGTGTGTGTGTGTGTGTGTGTGTGTGTGTGTGTGTGTGTGTTTGCGAGGAAAGCCTGTACTCCTTAGGGAAGAGAGAGAGCTAGAGAGAGGGGGAGAGAGAGAGAGAGAGAGATAGAGATTTATTTTTATTTTTACAAAACACTTTGTTTACATCATTATAGATTTACAATTCAACAGTTCAATTAAGTGCTAATGCATTTAAATCTCAATATATACATATGTTTAAAAATACAATTAAAAATGGTGTAACCAATACAATAGAGAGAGAGAGAGAGAGGGGGGAAGAGAGAGAGGGGGGAAGAGAGAGAGAGGGGGGAAGAGAGAGAGGGGGGAAGAGAGAGAGAGAGAGAGAGAGAGAGACACCATTTTATCCATTAGACAATAAGGTGTAAAGGCTGTAATACAGGTGTAACTGGTGCTTTTTAAGATGCACTTTCTGTATATTAGTTGATTGGATTATGGATATTCCTTTTAAAAAAAAAAACGTTACATTTTCTCCTTTGGTAAAATGTTGGGCCATTTCAAATTCATCTGAATATAGATATATGAATGTATTTGACCTTTTTTTTATTAAAGGTGCAGTGTGAAATATGACATCATCAAGAAAGTTCTACAAAGTTCTAGAATGCAACACTCCCTGGGTAACCCCAACCCTTTAGAATAATAACAGAAGCTACAGTGGCCTTCAAGGACAAGAACAATTCTAAATTTTAAACAATGCACCTGATGACATTCCAACTATGACACTTTCAAGATGGCGGCACTAGGCCTTGGTCCAAAATATGCAGAAATATGGACATATATGAGACCCTTTCTAAGAGAAAAATAAATAATTAAAAAAAATAATTCAGCTATTATGCACTAAATTAAATGTACTTATGGATATTATAATTACTTTCTACAAAATCTGCTAGGAAATAAAACCCAAAATTCTACACACTGCAGGTTTAAACATATATATATTTTTTTATCCCAGTTATTTTAAATCAAATCAAATCAAATCAGTTTTATTTGTATAGCCCAAAATCACAAACACATCTGTCTCAGTGGGGCTTTACATTTCATACAATATGATATATGATACAATATGATACAATATGATACAATATGATGTTGTTAAAGCCATTCTTAAAACAATCAAATTAAATCTTTAATTACAATTTTTTTATTTTTTGACCTGAGGGAAATAAAAAAAACTGATTACCACCAAGTAAATTGGAACCATGGAATACTAAACAATCTTCAAGACATTCTAGAACACACTTAACTGAATGCAGGTGACTACAGGGAATGGCTGTGTACCAACTGCAAATACAATTATACATGATTTATTTTTTAAACCCAGTGGGGATGAATGTTTGTGTGTGTCTATGTGATATAAATGCAAATGAGATAGTAGCTCACCAGAAAATAGCTTCAGTTTAGCACGATGGTTATGGAATTTACTGTGTAGACTCAAGTCTCTATGGGCTGGTGGACAATGTTAGTCTCGTGTAAGACAGAGCTAACTGCATAAAACTATCTTGGGTGGAACAAAGCTATGTTCAAAGCTATGTTAATGTGTGTGTGTGTGTTTGCGAGGAAAGCCTTTACTCCGAGAGAGAGAGAGAGAGAGAGAGAGAGAGAGAGAGAGAGAGAGAGAGAGAGAGAGAGAGAGAGAGAGAGAGAGAGAGAGAGAGAGAGAGAGAGAGAGAGAGAGAGAGAGAGAGAGAGAGAGAGAGAGAGAGAGAGAAGAGAGAGAGAGAGAGAGAGAGAGAGAGAGAGAGAGAGAGAGAGAGAGAGAGAGAGAGAGAGAGAGAGAGAGAGAGAGAGAGAGAGAGAGAGAGAGAGAGAGAGAGACCATTTTATCCATTAGACAATATGGTGTAAAGGCTGTAATACAGGTGTAACTGGTGCTTTTTAAGATGCACTTTCTGTATATTAGTTGATTGGATTATGGGCTAGTGGACAATGTTAGCCTCTAGTAAGACAGAGATAGCAGCAAACATATTATCTTTATCATTTCATAGCAATAATAATACATTCAACTTATATATGGCTTATTGTAAATGTTTTTTTTTTTTTGCTTTTTTTTCATTGTGTTGTGCAAAAAGGAAATGAATAGATTGGGGATAAAAAAAAATTAAAGATTTTTTTTATTTTTTATTTTTTTAAACCTTTATTTCTACAGGTAAATCCCATTGAGACCGAAGACTCTTTTACAAGGGAAACCTGTTTTCCTTTCCCACGTTACCATTTCATTTTCATTTAATTTAATTTTTAATTTTATTTCAGACATATCAAAAACAATACAACACTAAATGAAAAGCACAAAAATACAACAAACAAAATTTATGTTTAAAAGACTTCACAAAAAAAATAAAAAATAAAACTGATTATCTGTATTGATGTGACATGCCCGAAAAGGAGCAGGAAGAAGTATACACTTATTCAATCCTACCCCTTTTCCATAGTTTCCCATTCACATACACATTCGTACACCGATAGCAGGCTAACTATCGACATTCACACAAACATACAAACAGATGCACACATTGAATATGTATAGACACTAGCTAATGCAAGCTATCTCTGCCTTCCAATATATTAAACAATACGAGGCTGTAAAGATAGTTATAGCAAACCAATTATTGCAGCAAGACGCCCAAACATTTGGTTTGTAGCTTTATCGATTATTACATGTTTACCGGATGTCTAGTAGCCTAAGGGTCTTGGGTGGAACAAAGCTGTGTGTGTGTGTGTGTGTGTGTGTGTGTGTGTGTGTGTGTGTGTGTGTGTGTGTGTGTGTGTGTGTGTGTGTGTGTGTGTGTGTGTGTGTGTGTGTGTGTGTGTGTGTGTGTGTGTGTGTGTGTGTGTGTGTGTGTGTGTGTGTGTATGTAGATGTGTGTGTGTGTGTGTGTGTGTGTGTGTGTGTATGTATGTAGATGTGTGTGTGTGTGTGTGTGTGTGTGTGTATGTATGTATGTAGATGTGTGTGTGTATGTATGTGTGTGTGTTTTTGCGTGCAGGTTTGTGAGTGTGTGTGTGTGTGTGTGTGTGTGTGTGTGTGTGTGTGTGTGTGTGTTAATACCGTAGCTCCTTTCATCAGACTGAAGACCCCGGTGTGGTTTGTCTTTTGTTTTGATTTAATTAAAAACCTTTTAGAGCTTCTGCTCCTCAGGCTGATTATGATATTCCTCCGGGTCTGTCGACGTGTCGGTTGATCAGGTGACTCCTTTGTGTGTGTGTGTGTGTGTGTGTGTGTGTGTGTGTGTGTGTGTGTGTGTGTCTCAATTGTGTGTGTGTGTGTCTCCATTGTGTGTGTGTGTGTGTGTGTGTGTCTCAATTTTGTGTGTGTGTGTGTCTCAATTTTGTGTGTGTGTGTGTGTGTGTCTCAATTTTGTGTGTCTGTGTGTGTGTGCGCGTGCATGCGTGTAGTTTAAGGCCTATCTTTCCAGGGTTTGGGATCATAAGCTTTGTGTTTC
>NC_137230.1:35090087-35092587 GCF_949987685.1 Ammodytes marinus
AATAGCACACGAGAGGGAGCATGTTGTCGCTCTATATCAGCACTGCTGTGATTCGGTCGTAGGCACGAGGCCGCAGGCCGAGTGCCGAAGAGAAACACAGCAGTGCTGATATAGAGCGACAACATGCGACCTCGAGTGTGCTATTGCTTTTATACAGCAGTTTTACAACTGAAATTCACAAGTTAACTCTAAAATGTTATCTTTAATCATTTAAGAATGTATTTGCTTCCGCCAACACAAATAGTTCGACAACAGCCAGAGCGGAGCGCGTTGCTAAGCAACAACTTTACGCGAGTGAGCTCGTCCTGCTTTGTTTACTCTGGTCACATTAACCACGGTGGCCCGATGTCCCGTAAAAATCACCAAAGAAACGGAACGGCGGATCTTAATCTAGTTGGTAATAAGGTCCGCTGCCCATTCCAAACCCCCACGCTTCATTTCCCAGAGTTTATGAGTGTATTTCGGCCCGGGGGAAGTAACGTTATACAATGAGGTGGGAAAGCTAGGCTAGGCTAATATACGCGCTCGTATTATTCAGCAGCCTGAGTTTATCTCCACACACTATTGCTGTCTTCAGTAACGTGAGTGTGAGCGACTACCGCACACTGTCTCTGTATGTGTGTGGCAGCGATGCCCTCTCACAGGGGAGAGACTCGCCACAGTCAACCTGAGTCACACACACACAGATAACACACAAGTGAAGCTCCGGCTCATCAGTGAGCCGCGGAGTGATTTTGACAGTTGGTCTACAGTTTGGTGAACAGTCCCGAGTGATGTTGTTGGCTAATATCAGCACTCCTTCAGAACGCTCAGAAGGTCTCTCGTCCAATCAAATCACTCGCTCAGAACCAACTGCTGTATAAATGTCATTTATGATCATCAGAGGAAAAATGAGACTGTTTCTGAAATATTTCAAAGCTCCTCGTAGCACCTTCAACATCATATTCAAAACACAATATTATACATTTGTTAAAATAAAATAAAACAATCCACAGTTTTATTAAGTCACACCAACTCAAAGGACACAGTTATTGTTACCATGTCTAGCAGTGCATGAAAATAGCATTTCTATGATAAATATCTGAGTGAAAACTTACCACCTGTTCAGTGAAAAATGGGACTCCTATCAATAGTGTGTGTGTGTGTGTGTGTGTGTGTGTGTGTGTGTGTGTGTGTTTGTGTGTGTGTGTGTGTGTGTGTGCATACATGAATTACTGTTCTTTATTAAAAAATTAGTATTGTATACTTGTACAACTATTTTGTGAGAACTAGTTTAAGACCTTAAGAGTGAGGACATTTTGTCCGGTTCTCACTTTGGGACAGGCCTTTAAAGCCCTTAGCTCAGTTGGTAGGGCGTCCCCCCTATGGGCCTCGGCCAGCAGCGGACCCGGGTTCGATTCCAGCCCGTGGTCGTTCTCTGCATGTCACTCCCCTCTCTGCCCCATTTCAACTCTGTCTCTACACTAAAGCATAACAATGAGAAAAACATATCTTTAAATGTACTTAGGCGTGCAACTGAGCTTTGCCTAAACGCCCAGAAACTGCCCCTTCAAGCACACTTCTGTATTTGTTTTTTTAAATTAGTGAAGTAATCCATATTCATTTAGCCTGGTTCTACCAGACCATCGTACTTCATTTCATTTGTACAGAAGGTCTGGAATCGCTCAATTGACAAACGTTCCCTCACTTGAAGGCGGGTGTCTGTTGAAGTTTAAAACTATCGCATAACGTTTGGTTGTGACAGATACAAACTGAGTGGAAGTAGGCCTGGGTTGAATTGATCCCTGGCCCCAAAAGGACCAAATGCACAGCGGAGACCCTTCACACTAGAACGCTTTCTCTGAACTTTCTTTGATTTGGGGATTTGATTAGAAACATTATCATTGTCCAGATGATGTCCCCCCCCCCCCCCCCCACCCTTCTAGTCATGGGGCAGTGGATTTTAATTCCTTCGTTGTTTCACCAGCACCTTATAAATAATCAGTATAACTTACTAATGGCTTTTTTTTAAATGCTTTTGCGTTTCTTTGCATTTTTGAGACTTATGAACGATTTTGAGAAAATATGATAAATTCTGGGCATCTAAAATCTCTCTAACACTCACCCTGCATTCCAAATCACATACTCTTTCTTTTCACTACACTACATACTAAAGTACAGAAGAGTTTTAGTCTTTTTACTACACTACATACAGCTGCAGTGGGTGGTTAGGGTTAGGGAAAGGGGACAGGGAGAGGTTAGAATATAGATAGAACATTGACGGAACACCGCGGCGGCCATCTTGACTACGGGAGGTGCGCGTGTAACTCACACGCCCTGGTCAGGCAAGGCGTGTAATAGACACGCCGGTCCATGCGTACAGAAGAGTTTTAGTCTTTTTACTACACTACATACTAAAGTACAGAAGAGTTTTAGTCTTTTTACTACACTACATACTAAAGTACAGAAGAGTTTTAGTCTTTTTACTACACTACATACTAAAGTACAGAAGAGTTTTAGT
>NC_137230.1:35100087-35112587 GCF_949987685.1 Ammodytes marinus
CACACACTCTCACACACACACACACACCCTGTATATTTATTCTTTATGATTTGAATAATCTGATCAATGAAGTACATTTTGTATGAAGGGCAAATGTATCTTTGAGAATATGTCAAAGTGTCAATTTATGAACTAAAATAACAGCATCAAAGTCAGAGTATCCTTCTTTAGATCATTACAGATTAATAATAACATTATAATTGGGGTGACTGTGGCTCAGGTGGTAGAGCGAGTCGGCCGATGATCAAAGGGTTGGCGGTTCGATCCCCGCCCTGCCACCTGTGTCCTGGTTGTTGTGTGTTTGGGCAAGACACTTCACCCACCTTGCCTCGTGTGAATGTCGATAGTTAGCCTGCTATCGGTGTATGAATGGTAACGTGGGAAAGGGAAACAGGTCTCCCTTGAAAAAGAGTCTCCGGTCTCAATGGGATTTACCTGTAGGGGAGAACGGGGTAATTTGTCACACGGGTTGGTTGTCACAATCGTTATATCTCGGAACCAGAAGGCGCTGTCTATGAAATTTTGGTATGTAAATATCCAGAATTGGGATCAGAGGTCACCTACATAGTCTTCCTTGGAGTTAGACTGCTGAATTTGAGGTGAGACGACTGTTTGTGTTTTTCATTTCAAATTGAAAATATTTAGCTCCTCAGTATTTTTCTTCTAGGCTTTTACACAATGGGTTTATAACAAAACACTTGTTACCCATACAACGTGTGAAGGGTAAACTATATTTTAGATTGTGGTTAGCAAGCTAATTAGTTGTCAGATGGTTGTTGGCCTTGATGCTAGCAAGAAATTCAAGTTGGGGTTGGTCGTCAAATTTTTTGGGGGGTTGGTTGTCACATGTTATCTCAAGGCTGCAGCCAGAAAAGGAACCCAATAACGAAATAAATTGTCAAGCTGTATCCTCACTGACACCCCAGAGAAGGAAAGAATAGAGCAGGAAAAGGCAGCTAGCATGCAAAAGAAAAAAGGGCAACAGAATCAAAACAACCCAGTGCATCCCAAATTAGACCAGCTGCCAAGGCTACAGTAAGTTATGTAGGCCTATTTGTCAACTTGACAATGCAATTAAACTTTCAAATTTAGTTCTACTTTCTTGCCTTCTTTTTAAGATTATTCCCATTAAGATAACATTGTGACAAACAACCCCATAGTGTTTGACAACCGACCCCTTGATGGGGTTGGTTGTCACAATGTGTAAGGGTGTCTTTGATGATTAATTTCTTCTTTATTACAATAAGATAGAACAAGTGAGGGGTACATATTTCAAGCCAACACCTTAAGCTTCAATTTAATGTAGGAATGAATTGACTATTGAAAGATGTTTAGGTGATAAGCAATTCTCACTAGAGTAAAAAGTGTGCCTACTTACCCCGTTCTCCCCTATACATATAGGTTAAAACAAAAAAAAAAATAAATTAAATTAAAATGGACTTACTTTGTCTGGTCCTCTCACTGAAGGCTTTAACCTCATGTAGATGCGCCAACAGTGTTGTTGTACATCCTTATCGGTAGCAATAGAAGTTACTCACTATTGCTTTATAGTGGAGCCGCTAAATGCTACAATATTTCAATTCTTAATACAAGCATGAAAAGTGCATAGCATGGCATGAGCATGAGTCTCCATGGGTCACTTGACGAGAAAATTGTCCAAGACAAAAAATAAAAAAAAATAAAATTAAATATGAAAAAAACCCAAATACATTTCTATGAGAATTTTCAAATTCACAATTTCACGAAAATAAGAACTTAGCCGCTCCGCTATATTATCTTTGTCATATACAGTATCTCACAAAAGTGAGAACACCCCTCACATTTCTTCAAATATTCCATTATATCTTTCCATGGGACAACACTGAAGAAATGACACTTTAATACGATGTAAAGTAGTCAGTGTACAGCTTGTATAACAGTGTACATTTGCTGTCCACTCAAAATAACTCAACACACAGCCAATAATGTCTGAAGTGCTGGCAACAAAAGTGAGTACACCCCTAAGAAAAAATTTCCAAATTGGGCCCAAAGTGTCAATATTTTGTGTGGCCAACATTATTTTCCAGCACTGCCTTAACCCTCTTGGGCATGGAGTTCACCAGAGCTTCACATGTTGCTACTGGAATCTTCTTCCACCCATTCAATATCTTTGTCATATACAGTACATTTAAACCGCCTAGTATTCAACTCATTATCATGGGCTTCATAATAGTGTTAAACCTGCAGTGTGTAGAATTTTGGGTTTTATTTCCTAGCATATTTTGTAGAAAGTAATTATAATATCCAAAAGCACATTTAATTTAGTGCATAATAGCTGAAAACATTTTTTTTAATTATTATGTTTTCCCTTAGAAAGGGTCTCATATATGTCCATATTTCTGCATATTTTGGACCAAGGCCTAGTGCCGCCATCTTGAAAGTGTCATAGTTGGAATGTCATCAGGTGCATTGTTTAAAATGTAGAATTGTTCTTGTCCTTGAAGGCCACTGTAGCTTCTGCTATTATTATTCAAAAGGGTTGGGGTTACCCAGGGAGCGTTGCATTCTAGAACTTTGTAGAACTTTCTTGATGATGTCATATTACACACTGCACCTTTAAGCTTCAGGCAACAATCTCACTATCATCCATAAATTAACCAAACTGTTCTCTGAAGTGGAACATATGACCCAAATAAAAAGACATAATCATGCTATTTAAATTCTGCCAGGTGACAGATTTTTCAAGGGATTATTCTTTACTATCCACACACACACACACACACACACACACACACACACACACACACACACACACACACACACACACACACACACACACACACACACTAATATCCATACATATATTATACTGCCGTAGACGTACATTTCTTACAGTGGGCGTGGAACCACTGACAGTAAGTAGACCGTAACACATTTTTTGAAGCTTAAAAATATAGAGATTTTGACACAGTACAGCCGTCATGTTTAGTGCAGGGGATTAAGGAATCTGTTCAATATTTTAAATGTAAGTGCTTTTCAAACAGTGAAAATCAAAAGGCAAAACGGTCTCATCAGGCAGATAATGATTTGAAGTTTAAGTGTGGAGGAGATCACTGAAAACTTTCTCTGTGTCACTCACTTTGGAACTAGAAAATAAGTAATTACCAAATTGTGTATTTGGTAGAAATGTTCTCAGTAGTTTATAGAATAAAACCCAAATGTTCATTCTACTCAAACATAGAGACAGTGCGGAACGCGTCATAATCGGAGGCCACGCCCATCGTGCGGGAAAACAACACACAGCGCTCCATTCACTTTCTATTGAATGACACCCGTATTCGGCAAACAAACTTAATAAAAACGTAATACGACATGCCTTTCACAAATACACGTTACTTTCTTTAAAGCCACAACTCTTGTCTGTCTATATGAGCTGTTTTGGTGAAAAAGTATTGAGTAATTTTCAATATCGAGACAAAACTCTTAACTGATGTATGCTGAATGCTAGGCTAATGTTAGCCTTCTGCTGTAGGCTAACCGTAGGCTAACCCTCACGGACGGGAAAAAACACCTCAATATTGAAAATTACTCAATAATTTTTCACAAAAACAGCTCGTATGGACAGACAAGAGTCGTGGCTTTAAAGAAAGTAAAGTTTTTTTGTTAAATGGATGTTCGATTACGTTTTAATTAAGTTTGTTTGCAGAAGACAGGTCTCCTTCAATACAAAGTGAATGGAACGGTTTTCAACGGTTTCCCCCACGATGGGTCCAACCCGGTCCGACCGGACAAAAACACCTCAATATTGAAAACTACTCAATTATTTTTCACAAAAACAGCTCATATAGACAAACAAGAGTCGTGGCTTTCAAGAAAGTAAAGTTTTTTTCTTAAATGGATGTTTGATTACATTTTAATTAAGTTTGTTTGCAGACGACAGGTCTCCTTCAATACAAAGTGGATGGAGCGCTGTTCAATGTTTTCCCCCACGATGGGCGTGGCCTATTTCATGCACTGTCTCTATATGCCTATAAATAGTAAAACGACAGACACTGAACATTTTTTTATCCAGCGTTATTCCAGGCTGTAACATAACAAAATGTGGAAAAAGTGAAGTGCTCTGAATACTTTCCGTATGCACTGAACCTTAACCACTACTGGCACACATAACCCACCTGAATCTCTGGCAGTGCTGTCCTGTTGCACCTTGGGTAATGTAGTCAGTCTAGAGGTGCATTCCAATATCCATCCCTACATTCCATTTAGAACGCCAGATTCTAAATGAGTTCACAGTTGTTATAGGTCCATGCTATTAAAGGTGCTGTAAGCGGAATGGTTCTTTTAGCTAACTTCCTGTCAGTGACTGCAGTTAGCAGTCCCCTCGCTCGTCCCTACGTCACCACATTAATGCACTGCGGTCTTCAAGCAGCGAGAAATCTAGCATCATCTCAGATCCATATGTGTGATAAAACATGATAAAGACCATCAAAACAGACATTGGGAAGGATTTTTACCGGGGGCCTATTGCATAAAACTAGGATAAGGGATTAATCTAGGATTTTTCGGTTATCCTGGCTTGCGTTAGCCATGATCCGGTTGCATAAAAGCGGAGGGACATAAGTTACCATGGAGATTTATCCTTTACGTTTAGCCTGGTCGGGACCAGGCTAAACGTAAAGGATAAACTTATTCTGTTGCCTGATTGGCTCAGTCAGCTGTCAGTCCGATCTGAAATCAAGGTGTTTAACAGTTATTCCATGATCTTCTGTGCAATGCTTAAGTTTCAATAACCTGTTTTAAAGTACCATATAAAAGACTGCATTGTCATTTAGTTAAATAGTTCTTCCTTTTTATTATTTAACCTGAACCATTTATAATTAACTTAATTATAATTACATTAAGATGAAATTATATAAAGTATAATAATTTATGTGATAGTCTGTTAATATTGCAGGCTATATTTATACAATTGATTATCGATGGCAGATGACGTTGCAAATGTGGGTCAAATAAATTAACGTTGTAGGCTACTTATAACTATATCGAGGTGCATCTGAAACAAAATTAAATACCAATGAAAATTTCCTTTTTTCTGTAATTTAATTCAAAAAGTGAAACTTAAATATGTTCTAGATTCATTACACATTAAGTGAAATTAATCTAGAATAAACATACTTTTCAGAAGGTCGACATATCTGATTGGTTGTATGCATTATTCTAATATTTTGAGATACTGGATTTTGTATTCCATGATCAATCAATCATCCAAAAAGAAGGCCTGACATATTTCACTTTGTGTAATGACTCTATGTAAGTTTAACTATTTGAATGGACTTTCCATGATATTCTATTTTTTAAATGCACCTGCAGACTGCTCACTGTCAACTATTTAATCATAAAACAATGCAGGGACATCAAGATAAATTGGCAGAGATGACATCTGTTGTATAAAATGAACTGCCCCCTGACTTACGGTTTAAACTAGCAAGGCATTGTGGGAAAATGGGCCGTCTTTTAAATTTTTCCATCAGTAAATCTGTGTTCGATCTCTGGGTCTACCTCTGAAAGCTGTGGGCTGGCACTTAACAGAATGACTTACACCTGGCTTGACAAAGCAGCCCCTTTACATCCTGGATTGGCGTTTATGCAACTGACTAATCCAAAGTGCCCAGGCTAGACTTTGTCAAGGCTGGCTTTATCAATCATACTGGATATCTTAATTCCACTTTTATGCAATAGGCCCCTGCTCCGCCATTGTAGGCGCACAAACATTCACCCATCTGTTGCTCTGGCGTGCACCGGCAGTGAGACCATGAGTGAGACGGGTGTCGGTTTGTAGCGTTCTCTCTTGTGATTGGATAACAATTTCGGGATACTCCAATAAGTTTATTTGCCGATTGCATAAAGCAGCTGACTGAGAGATCGGCTTTATGAAACGCGGACATTGTGTAAGTGATCACTGTATGAATAAAGAGCGATTTTACACTTATATTAACATAAATAAACCGCTTACTCCACCTTTAAGTACGTCACAAAGAGATTTAGGAGAAAACCAAGATGACTGTGTGCGACATTGCGTAGCTCTCCGAGTCAAGTTTTTCGTCTAATGCTGTTACTACCACTTATTTATTCTTCCTTTTATTTATTTTTATAGTTTTATACTCTGTTTTTATTTTCTTGTTGTCTTGTAAAAATTCCAATCTACCTGTACTGTTGTGTACCTGTGCAAATGGCAATATAACATTCTTCTTGTGTTCTTCTATTCTAGGATGTCCCAATACATGATGTCGAATTCAAGGATTAACTATTACGTCCGGTCACAATTTACTAGTGTGCACGCTTTTAATGGTTGTTAAGACCCACAATCCACTGCACAGCGGATGGTTATATAACATTGACTGAGAGAGAGAGAGTGAGAGAGAGAGAAAGAGAGAGAGACAGAGAGAGAGAGGGAGAGTAAAAAGGAGACATAGAGAGGAAAATAGAGAGAGAGAGAGAGAGAGAGAGAGAGAGAGACAGGGAGTGAGAGAGGGAAAGAGAGAGTTAGAGAGAGAGAGAGTGAGAGAGAGAGGGGGGGAGAGGGATAGAGAAAGAGAAATAAGCGATGTGACAGATATATAAGCAACAGGGTCAAGTTGAAGGCACAATACTGTATGACCCAATTGTATGCAGGGTGCAGGGGAAGTACCCTTAACCAATATGAATTATCTTTCTTTTTAACATATATACATACTGCAGCTGTCCATAAAGTACCTAGTATGCATGTCGTTTGAACACAATTGTGACATACTTATACTTAGAAGTTAGATTTAGAAGTTGCAGTGTAACAGTTTTGAAGGTTGGGGACACTGGGGATGGACACAAACACCCATAAATGGACATGTGGTTGACTTGTTGTGATGCAATTATCTGTCTAATTGGCAGTGGCGAAGTGGGTAGGGAGGTCGCCTCTGGAGTGCAGGGTCGGTGGTTCAATCCCCCGTCTCCCCGCCACATGTCCAAGTGTCCCTGGGCAAAGAGACACTGAACCCCACATTGCTCCCGATGGTTCAGAGAGCGCCTTGCATGGCAGCTACTGCCATCGGTGTGTGAGTTTGTGTGTGAATGTGGTAAGAAATGTAAAGCGCTTTGGGGCTGAGAAAATCGGCTAAAAAGCGCTATATGAGTCAAGTCCATTTACCATTTGTAGATATTAACACAACTGACACACCCCACACAGAGGTATGAAACACTGTTCTGTAGCTTTAAGAGCAGAGCTAATGCGACCTCCCAACTGCCTTGCGCATTGTCCTGTCTCTAAATCTTCAATAAACCTGCTCGTTGCAGCGTGTTGCAAGCAGTCGCCAAAGATTCAACACGTCAAATCGCCAGGTCCAGTTGCAGTTGCGTCTCGTTGCGAGGCGAACCTTGGTCTGAACTGGGCTTAAAGCTGGGGTGGGTAACATTTTCACTGTAATATTTGGCAAACATGTCTTATAAGCCTTTCAGCTATATGTAGGTGAAGTGGACTGAGAATATCTACACATCACTTTGCTCTCCCCTGCCTCTGTGTGCCGGCCACAAAAAATTGCCACCGCTCATGTACACTTTGACCAATCAGAGCGAGGCTCCGATTCCCCGTTCTTATTGGCTGTTGGGACTGTCCATTCACTTTGGCACGACTTTGTTGGTGTAGAGCGTGTCAGGGAGGGACCATAGGGGAGGGACCAAAGAGAACAAGTGGAGCGGTTGAGGTATTTGGATTCGAATCTCTATCCCAACTGCTGTTCTCTCCCAAATCCTATATCCCAGCTTTAACAAGAATGCAAGGGAAAAAAGAGACATTCCCTGTGTTCTGAATCGCATACTCTTTCTTTTTTCTATTCTACATACTACATCTGACAATAAAAATAATCTAGTTAGGATGCAGTAGGCATACTATTGGGACATACTTTATTCTCTTATTTCATCATAACATTGCGCCTTGATCTTGCCTCTTGATTTTATATCCAGCGCATCCCTGTGTGTTGTCAGGAGGCTTCGTTGATGTTACGTCACTTCACGTGCGCACTGGATTGTGGGTTAGAATCGCCCAACTAGGTTGCAGTTTTCAACACTAACAATCTTGGCCGGATGAAGTAGGACATCCGGGTACTTCTAACCATCCTAAATCTGGCCACAATAATCGGGACATCCTAAATCTTTTTTTCTACCATACTATATAGTAGGAAGTATGCGATTCGGAACGCAGGGAGTGTTTTTCTTAGAAACTGGGATACTTTTGGATACAGACTAACGCAATTCGTCATGACGTTTACAGTCCAAACTATAAGGCAATATCAGATTCAAATTTAAACACTAACATCTAACATCTGCACTATGAAGCTGTTCCCAAAAATGTAGAAGATTTATTTTGATTTTTCTATCTTAGTTCTCATCGCAGGGGCAGTTAGTTATTTTTCGAATTACACCCTAAATAATTTATTTAGATTTTTATATCTTAGATCTGAATAATTATAGTTATTTGATGGGTTAGTTCGAATCGCATACTGAAAGTCCCATGAATGTTAAAGACCTACTTCTCCGGTGGGAATATGAAGGTGTATTGAACTCTGAGATCCTATGTAGTATAAATGTGCAAACATTTTTAGAAATCGGTTCATCCTAGCCTGAGAAAAGGCAGAAAGAGTGTGTTATGGTCTCACTGTCTAACCCTACATTTTACTAGTGTGACATCCCACTAGTAAACCATGTAGGGTTAGGATTAACTGGACAGCTGGGCCAAGGGAAGACTGAGGGAAGACTGAGGAAAGACTGAGGGAAGAAAAACCTCATTCATTGTATTATAATAGCAATTTTATAATGATAGAACGCCGGTTCCGTATGGGTGAAGTATTCCTTTAAGTTGTAAATCAATTTAAAATAATAACCACTTGTATAGAGATTTTACCTGGAATATTGTGTTCGAAATGAGCCCAGATTTAGTTTTTTTTAACACATTTGCACATACTTTATGCACACTGAAGAAAAAGTAGACTTTTTGTACAATATCTCACTAAATATATTTACATGACATACAATTCGCCATCAGTGCAATACATAGGAATGTTGCATATTTACCAAATGTTAGACTCTTTCCTTTATGAAGAAAAATAATTCCAATGACACAAGCTGATAGATTTCTAACAATAATCATAATAATAATCATAATAAAAAATAAAAAATCTTAGTAGTATATCCACCGCCTTACACCCCTATATTTTCCATAATCATACTGCATCTTAAGCATTGAAAAAAAGTAATTTACCACATGTACATTATATTATATAATCTTCATATACATGTAATGGATTGCTTTTTGTACAAATATTTTATATAACTTTGGCAGTTTTTTTTTATAATGGAACAAAGTTATTTGAAAAAAAATTAGTAAATGAAAAAAAAATTCAAAAAAAATATCAAACTTATATATTTGTTTTTTAAATTTATTCTAAAAAAAAAGAAAAAAAAAAAAAAAAATGTACATCTGCAAAATGTCATGTAAGCTTGCCTTCCAAAGCTCATTTTCACAGTGGTCATTCAGAAAGGCTTGGAAGCTAGATGGTTCAACAAAAGAAATGTCCAATAATTCAATAAATTTAACCAAAAAACGCCAAAATAAAATAAAATAATAAAAATAGAACTTTTTTCCCCGAAAGGCTAGAAGCTAGATCGTTGAAATAAAATAAAATAAAATAAAATAAAATAAAATAAAATAAAATAAAATAAAATAAAATAAAATAAAATAAAATAAAATAAAATAAAATAAAATAAAATAAAATAAAATAAAATAAAATAAAATAAAATAAAATAAAATAAAATAAAATAAAATAAAATAAAATAAAATAAAAATAGAACTTTTTTTCCCCCATCCTTTCTGCTAAGACTGTTAGTCATTGTTGTCATGGTTATAAAATTACAAACACCTATGAAGGTTTTACATAGCAGTCATCGCCATTTTAAAAAACATGGTCGTCTAATTTTTCCGACGTTTCAGACTTAAAATACAAACAGGTTGGAACTCGAAGGCAAGGGGGGGGGACGGGGGACAGATAGGGCCCTGCTCCATGGTAACGTTCACCGTGGAAACCATGGGATAGACATGCACAAAACAGTGCCATGTGTGTGTGTGTGTGTGTGTGTGTGGAAGAACGTGAAGCCAGGAAGAAAAAAAAAATTAGGGTGCAAAATTAAAATTAATGAAAGACTTATTTTTTTTTCGCCGCAACAATCAAAAAACGCCACACACATTTAAAAACAAAATAAAATGGACTCTTATACACCAGACCGGACCAAAAATAAATAATCGAGCAAATTTTTTTTTCAACCACACTTAGTAGTTCACCATAATTCATAATACTGTATTGTTGTTTTTTTTTAAATATTTTTTTTTATTCACGTGTTTTGGCACTTCATCGGAACAAATTCTCTGTTTCAAAAAAAAGGGACTAAATGTTTTCGTTGTTGTAGTTGTTTGTCGTCGTACAAAAGAAATGTCCTCATCATGTTCCCGTTAACATAACTGGTAGAATATAGTACTTCATAGTAAGCATACGGTAAGTAAACACTTGTACATACTGTAGTTTTTTTTTTTTTTTTAAATGAACATTCCAACAGATGTTTTACGCACATGCACAAAAACAAACATACAAACACAACTCTCTCTCTCTCTCTGTCGCTCTCTCTTTCTCTCTCTCTCGCGTGTCCTGCCACTTTTTAGGGCGTCCATCATTTGTCTTTGGGGCAATCTCATTCAGAGAAATCCAAATATTTTGCTACCACTATCTCCTTTAAAAAGGTGCTCCGAGGAACTTTTCCATTTGTGTTAATCCTAGCGCCCCCTTTGGACAAAAACGGTAGTGTTTTTACTACTACGCCAGCTGTTGTTCCTGGGTGAGCGTATATACCCATGACAAAGGCATTAAGAAACACTATATAAAAATAGCCTTCTTTTTGCACTGATGGTCTCGTTTGCTGTTACATGTCATTTATGATCATCAGAGGAAACATTTTAAAAAAAGTTCCTCGTAGCACCTTTAAAACTGTTCCCTCTCTCTCAACACAACTCGTATTATTTCAATTCCAACACTTTTTTCAACCATTTATCTAGTTTTTTTTTATCACTCTCCGCACATTATGAGACTTCCTCGGTCGAGCGTGTGTCCGTTTTGAGCTTGACAAACTCTTTAGCGACCTCGTCCGTGGTTCTTTGCGAGAGTATCCGCATGATGGTGATGCCGGTTTCGTCCATGGATATGCTCTTGATCAGGGGGTAGTTTGCCGCGACGCTGCCCTTGTCCACGAGCTCTCGCAGCTGGATGACGGTCATGCCGATGACGCGGTCCTCGCGGGCGAAGCAATAGTCCTTCACCGACACGTGCAGCTCATAGTGCTCGGGCCCGTGCTCGTTGCTAAGAACGCTGGGGAGAGAGAAGAGACAAGGAGATATGTTTAAAGACCTACTTCACCGGTGGGAATATGAAGGTGTATATAAATCTGAGATCCTTTGTAGTATAAATGTGCAAACATTTTAGAAATCGGTTCATCCTAGCCTGAGAAAAGGCAGAAAGAGTGTTTTATGGTTGCGCTGTCTAACCCTACATTTTGCACAGTTGTGACATCACAGTGATACTACTACTACTACCATTCATAGAATTTACAGAAGCTACGGTGGCCTTCGAGGACAAAAAGCTAGGGGGGCGCCCTTAGCTCAGTTGGTAGGGCGTCCTCCCCATGGGCCTCGGCCAGCAGCGGACCCGGGTTCGATTCCAGCCCGCGGTGTCTCTACACTATCAATAAATCATAAAAAATATCTTAAAGAAAAAGAAAAAGAAAAGAATCTAGGCCTGTGCTCGTTACTCAGAATGCTGGGGAGAAAACGACACAATATAATAGAGCTCCGGAAAAAATGAAGAGACCAGTCTGGTTTTTTCTTCAATCTTCATCTCTACATTACCTATTGAAAATGCTCTAAATGACAATATTTTTATTGTGAATTTGGAAGAAATGTTGTCAGTAGTTTATATTATAAAATCAAAATGTTCATTCTACCCAAACATATGCCTATAGATAGTCAAACGAGAGACACTGAACATTTGAAGTGGTCTCTTCATTTTTTCCGGAGCTGTATTACTGAGTTAAAATAAAGTTATCAAATAAAATGAAAAATTACATGTCATCTGCATGGATAATACAAATGTCGGCTCTGCCATATCATGTCAAGTAAGATGTCACGCTCTTAAAAATCCCTGAACTAACATAATTAAATGTCATATTTTTGGTGAATTCTTACATGAGAACGAACCAATTTTCTTCCTTTTGACATTGGCTTTTGTTCGCAGCAGAATGTAAGATGTCAGTGACTGTCTCTAGGCACGTTGGCATGGTGACATTTTCCCCTGGCAACCTTTATTATATGTTATGAGACAATCTAGTCATGTTTTGAGAGTGAAATTAATATTACGTTTCAAATGGGACAATGCTAATCTTAGACAGGTTTTTTT
>NC_137230.1:35137587-35140087 GCF_949987685.1 Ammodytes marinus
TAAAGGCCCTACTGACGTCCTACTCATACTAAAAGCCATACTAACGTCCTACTCATACTAAAAGCCCTACTGACGTCCTAGTCATACTAAAAGCCCTACTGACGTCCTACTCATACTAAAAGCCCTACTGGCGTCCTTCTCATACTAAAAGCACTACTAATGTCCTACTTATACTAAAAGCCCTACTGACGTCCTACTCATACTAAAAGCCCTACTAACGTCCTACTCATACTAAAATCATCATTATAGCTATACTGCTTTCAAGGAAGTAAACATAAATAAATACAGGTTGAATTCATAACATTTCAAGCACAATTCCAAATCACATACTTGTTCTTTTTACTACACTACATACTAAAGTACAGAAGAGTTTAGGGGCCACAGGAGAGAGAAAAAAAAATCAGCTGAGGAATATTTTTTTTTCATTATGTCGAGAAATGTCAAGAATAAAAATGAATACTCCAAAATGCTATTGGAGTTAGTGGGGCATTTATGTATTTTCAGCATACTACAATTGACGTGCATGCATTGGGAAAATCTTATATATTTTTTCTGGCATACTAAATAGTAGGGAAGTATGGTGATTGGAACGCAGGGCAAGATACGCTCTCAGTTTTTGTGACTAACAACTTCTGAAATAATTTTATTGGGTTATTCAGTTTCCTGTTTATTTATCCAAAACAATGCGTTAGTCACGGCAACGCTTTGGGCTAAACTGTAGCTGTGCGCTGTCAGATAGTCACTAATCTGTTGATACACCGCTGCGCGCGTGTGTGTGTGTGTGTGTGTATGTGTGTTTGTGTGTGTGTGTGTGTGTGGGTGTGTGTGTGTGTGTGTGTGTCTGTGTCACTTTTAATATAACTGGCAAATGTACTACAGAAAAAAAAAATCTAACGGCTGTGTTGAAAAGTGTGTGTGTGTATGTGTGTATGTGTGTGTATGTGTGTGTGTGTGTGTGTGTGTGTGTGTGTGTGCATGTGTGTGTGTGTGTGTGCATGTGTGTGTGTGTCACTTTTAATAAAACTGGCAAATGTACTATAGAAAAAAATATATAATTTAGTCAAATACATTGTTTTTGAAAACCCGCTTACTAACGCATTCAGAGATGAAATTAATACGACAAGCGGTGACAAGAAAGCGCCGGAGAGAAACATTCAAGAGAGCCAGAGAAATGTGGGAGCAAGTTTTTTTATAGAGAAGGATTTTTATATATTCTACATGTATTAGATTTTGAGATATTGTTGCAAGAAACCATTTATAAAATTAATATTTCATGCAAAATTATGATCGCTCCTACTCGTCCATACTTCACCGTAGAAACTTCACTCAACGTTCTACATGTTCGTCTTGCTCAGGAGAAAAAATTCATAATTCAATTGTCACATCCCGGCTCAAAGGAAGGAAACAAGAGGAGACCACACAAGAAATTATAATTTATTTAACCAAGTTTAAATTAATCTAATAAATGGTGCGTGAATGTCAGTAGTCAGTAATGGGTGCGGTGTCTGTGTGAGTGAAGAGTGTATGGGGTGTGTAAAGCAGCACTAACTAACCCAAACCATAACCAACCAAACCAAACCATATACGTCAAGAGAGGGGAACCCAAGTGGCTGACTCCTGCAGCTTTTATAAATCAAATCAAATCAGTTTTATTTATATAGCCCAAAATCACAAATAAATTTGCCTCGGTGGGCTTTACATTTCATACAATATGATATATGATACAATATGATACAATATGACACCCTGCCCTTAGACCCTTAGCTCGGCTGAGAAAAAACTCCCAGTAAAAAACCCTTTACCGGGAATAAAAAATTGAAGAAATCTCAGGGAGAGTCGACAGAGTATATATAGCTCAGGAGAGCAGCCAGCATGGGTGTTGATGAGCAGCAACCAGCTCCTAGCAGCCTACCAATCAGGAGGTGCCAGGAGCTGTCATAAAATGTACAACTTCAAATATATTTAAGGTGTTTTAAACAAGACATCCTCAAATGGAATGAATTAGGAATAAGTTTTCTTCTTCTCACCCCTTTTCGAACAGGTAAAGCAAGTGTAAGACAGTTTATTTTCATTTGTGGTTTTCATTGTGTGTAAATATTACTTTATTGTAACTGTCCACTTGTTTAATTTATTTTATTGTTTATTATTGCTTTTTTGTCTTTTATTGTTTACTTGTTCGAAATAAAAACATTTTCAATTCAACTCAATTCAATGGGGGAATCGGATCACAATCGCAACTGTTGAACACTTTCATCGGTGTACCCAACCATCTCTGTGCAATTTTAAATGAACTATTGCTTCATCAAAAACAATCTGTTTCTAGGTAATTGAGGATACTATAACTCAAGTGTTGTTGCACTTGACGTTTGCTAGAATGGCTAGAAGAGTAGAGACAGTTAAAGAGGTATACAGTTAAACTCCAACCCTGTGTTAAAGACCTACTTCACCGGTTTGAATATGAAGGTGTATTGAATTCTGAGATCCTATGTAGTATAAATGT
>NC_137230.1:35145087-35147587 GCF_949987685.1 Ammodytes marinus
TTAGACTAAACCTCGTCTGTATATTTCTCTTTAAATATATTTTTTTTTTGGTACTATGAACGAAAATCTCAACTTTTAGCGACCTTACATCAACGTATTAAAAATTAACTAACACTATCAAATCAAACATGACCTCGCAATGAACCATCTCCCATTGCAGCACACACAAACAAAAAAATTGCACATCACAGAGTAAATTCACCGCATGTACAGTATATGCCCATGCACGGAATACCATTGCATGTACTGCGTGTACTGCTGCGCTGCATGTATGCATGACGGTGCATGAGTGTGCAAATGTTGGTGTATTCATCCGTGGTTTCGGGGCGTGTGTTGAGATGACGCATGGGTGATTATTGTATATTTGTGCAAAAGTGTTCGGCTGAGTGCATTTGTGTGTCAGTCACTTGATATATTGGAGTGCATATGGGTTGTTGTATGTCTCAATGGGTGATAATTTACGTTGCCTATGCGTACAAATGTCCATATATTGATGTGTTTGGATGTGGGGGGGGGGGGGGGGATGGAGAGAACACACGTCCCTGAGGCTTATGTTGCCTTATGTGTGAGGGTTAGATTTATTGAAACATTTCTTAAAAAAATTCTATACGTAAACATGTTTGTGCATCTTTGTCACTGTATGTCTCGAGGGGCATACGTTACGTTGCCTATGTGTAGAATTGTCCATATAGTGATGTCTTTGGATGGGGGGGTGGAGAGAACAAACGTCCCTAAGGCTTCCTCTGTATGTTGCCTTATGTGTGAGGGTTAGATGTTACCAAATTTGAAAATGTATTGAAACATTTCTAAAACATTTTTTTTTAAAAGACTTAAAGGTGCAGTGTGTAATATGACATCATCAAGAAAGTTCTACAAAGTTCTAGAATGCAGCGCTCCCTGGGTAACCCCAACCCTTTAGAATAATAACAGAAGCTACAGTGGCCTTCAAGGACAAGAACAATTCTAAATTTTAAACAATGCACCTGATGACATTCCAACTATGACACTTTCAAGATGGCGGCACTAGGCCTTGGTCCAAAATATGCAGAAATATGGACATATACGAGACGCTTTCTAAGGAAAAAATAAATAATTCAAAACTTTTTTTTTCAGCTATTATGCACTAAATTAAATGTACTTATGGATATTATAATTACTTTCTACAAAATCTGCTAGGAAATACAACCCAAAACTCTACACACTGCAGGTTTAAAACAAAAAAATATATTTAATTTTATTCAAGCAATCAACTGGTGTACACATGTCCAAATATTGATGTGTTTGGATTGGATGGGGGTGGATAAAACAAACGTTCCTCAGGGTAAGCGCCTTATATACTGTATATTAATTTTAACATTTAATTAAAAAAATAAAATAAAATGTAACACAAATTACTTTCATTTTATGCAAGTAGTCAACTGGCAACGTTTCAATGATGATATATATATACGTAAACATGTTTGTGCATGTGTGTGTAACTAACACATATGGGTTGTTGCCGTATGTCATAATGTACGTACATATGTCCCAATATTGATGTGTTTGGATGGGGGTGGAGAAAACAAACGTCCCTTAGGGTAGGCGCCTCATATACATGTTGGATGTGCGAGGGTTGGATATGGCCAAATTTGTGGCTCAATACATTGCAAGGACGAATGGCGCAGCTGGGAAGTGTGTGTGTGTGTGTGTGTGTGTGTGTGTGTGTGTGCGTGTGTCTTTGTGTGTCTGTGTGTGTGTGTGTGTGTGTGTGTCTTTGTGTGTCTCTGTGTGTGTGTGTGTGTGTGTGTGTGTGCGTGTCTTTGTGTGTGTGTGTGTGTCTGTGTGTGTGTGTGTGTGTGTGTCTCTGTGTGTGTGTGTGTGTGTGTGTGTGTGTGTGTGTGTGTGTGTGTGTGTGTGTGTTCAAACATTTCTTTAAAAACAAAAACGTAACCAACTGGCAGAGTTTCATGATGGTTTATATAAACTAACATGTCTGTGCATGTGTGTGTGTCAGTAGCTCACATACATACAGCCCCAGAACTATTTAAGAGACCAGTCTGGATTTGTCTCTACATTACTTATTGAAAATGCTCTAAATGACAATATTTTTATTGTGAATTTGGTAGAAATGTTGTCAGTGGTTTATATTATAAAATCAAAATGTTCATTCTACTCAAACATATGCCTCTAAAGAGTAAAACGAGAGACACTGAACATTTGGAGCGGTCTCTTCATTTTTTTCCGGAGCTGTATGAGTGCATCTGTGTTGCCGTATGTCATAATTTACGCTCCCTGGACGTACATATGTCCCAATATTGATGTCTTAAGATTGGGAGGTGGAGAGAACAAACGTCCCTAGTGCCTGGAGATGAATGTGTGAGGGTACCGGCAACGCATAACACACACACACACACACACACACACACACACACACACACACACACACACACATGCATAACAGATCGTAGCATTAGCTTCAGATAAGCTCAGCGAAGAGCCGCTCATATCCACACATTGTAAG
>NC_137230.1:35152587-35155087 GCF_949987685.1 Ammodytes marinus
ATCTATCGGTCTGTCTGGCTGTATGTCTTTCTGTCTGTCTGTCTGTCTGTGTCTGTCTGTCTGTGTCTGTATGTCTGTCTGTCTGTCTGTCTGTCTGTCTGTGTCTGTCTGTCTGTCTGTGTGTGTCCGTCCGTCCGTCCGTCCGTCCGTCCCTCTGTGTGTGTATGTGTGTGTATTGGAAGGTTGAAAGCTTGGGAGTAGCATGATGGGTTTTAGGAGAGGGGGCGTGCTTAAATTCGTATCATTGGGTATAAAATGCAAAAAAGGAAACAAGGGGGGACGGGGTTTAGGGTTTAGGGAGGGGGGTGTTATAACTTAGTTGGTCTCTATATCATATTGCACACACCTTACAGAAGGAGACAACCCCCTCCTCCTATAGATAGAGAGAGAGAATGGGATAGGAAGAAAGACAGGAAGAAAGAAAGGAAGAACAAGGAGGGAGAGAGGGAAGGAAGGAAGGAGGGAGGGAGGAGGCACAAACGACAAGGAGACAAGGAGACAAGGACGCAAGGCAACACAGGCGTTAGAGAACTGGATAGAATCATGCGTGTTAAAAAGTCACACGTCACACGAAGCAGCGACATCTCAAATCGGACAGACAGAGACACAAGTCACTCGATTTAAATATGGAAGATAGATAGATAGATAGATAGATAGATAGATAGATAGATAGATAGATAGATAGATAGATAGATAGATAGATAGATAGATAGATAGATAGATAGATAGATAGATAGATAGATAGATAGATAGATAGACAAGAGACACACACAGAGATTTAGATTTGTTTTTAAGATGGAGTCAGTGATTTTGGGGATTGGTTGATGTCAAAATTACTTTTTGTCAATATATTTCTGTGGATATCTCTGAGTGATTGGCAGCTTGTACGTACTGTGTGTTAGCGGGGGGGGGGGGGACCATCCAGTGTTAATACACAGCCTAGGCTCTGTAAACTGGTACTTAAACAAAAGTTATGTAAACAAATGGGGCCCACTGTAGCAAGCAACATGCCTACTTACAGAGCAAAAAAAAAGAACTCAGCACATATGAGCAGACACATACTTTGAGTGCGCTGAAAAATAATCCAGTGCCTGTACACAGCCTAGGCTCTGTAAACTGGTTTGTTTCTAGCTATGGTGGGCCCCGATGTTTACATACCGTTTATTATTTTGTGTATATACCCGTTTACAGAGCCTAGGCTGTGTAATACATGCAGCGGATCATTCAGAGATATTCACAGATTTTGACAAAAAGTGATTTTGCGAAAAAAGCGGTCTCCAGAATCGCTGACTGCACCTTTAAATAGGGTGTTTTTTTAACTCAATATTTACAGCAACATAACAAGGGCAACAACACATGTTATACACACAGGGGGGAGGGTAGATCAGAGGTTAGGGAAATAGTCACGGGAAGTTATTGAGGAATAAAGGTAGAGATGGAGATAGAAGGTGATATTAGCAAAAACTGAACTACCAAGTCAGAATAATACATGAGATAGGGGGAGGGGTTTATACAAGCACAGTCACTATCAAGGGGTCAATTCACTCTCAATTCTGGGTTACAGGGTCGGAGGTTGGATCCCCCGTCTCCCCGCCACATGTCCAAGTGTCCCTGGGCAAAGAGACACTGAACCCCACATTGCTCCCGATGGTTCAGAGAGCACCTTGCATGGCAGCTACTGAGTGAGATTATGAGTGTGTGTGTGAATGGGTGAATGTGGTGAGAAATGTAAAGCGCTTTGGGGCTGAGAAAATCGGCTAAAACGTCAATTTAACATTTTACCATTTTCACTTCATGTGAATGTCATCAGATCTGAAACAGCCATTTATATAATCATGAGTGTGAGTGTGTGTGTGTCTGTGTGTGTGTGTGTGTGTGTATGAGAAAGTGTGTCCGTCTGTCTGTGTGCATTTGTGTATGTGTGTGTGTGTGTGTATGAGAAAGTGTGTCTGTCTGTCTGTGTGCATTTGTGTGTGTGTGTGTGTGTGTGTGTGTGTGTGTGTGTGTGTGTGTGTGTGTGTGTGGTGTTAGGGTAAGGTATAGGCAAATGTGGTATTGTGTCATAAGAATTAATACACTAACTGGTCGAGATAGATAGATAGATGGATGGATGGATGGATGGATGGATGGATGGATAGATAGATAGATAGATAGATAGATAGATAGATAGATAGATAGATAGATAGATAGATAGATAGATAGATAGATAGATAGATAGATAGATAGATAGATAGATAGATAGATAGATAGATAGATAGATAGATAGATAGATAGATAGATAGATAGACATATAGATAGATATAACAGTAGTGCATATAATGTGATAAATATGAATATAACATCTCAACTAAATTGAAAGTGAATTGCCCCTGAACATGGTAACAACAGACAGTAACAGACAGTAACAGACAGACGTTAGCTACAGACCTGTTTCCCTCCCATGGACTCAAACATTTTCTCCAGTTGGACTCGTAGCTGCTGAATGTTGTTCAGGATGATG
>NC_137230.1:35162587-35165087 GCF_949987685.1 Ammodytes marinus
CTCTAAATACTATTTTGAGTACTTTGAGAAATGTATTACTAAGTGAAACAAATGAAAACAAAAACACACTTTGGTTAACTATTGGCTGTATTATTTAAACATGGCAGATCACTCATTAACGAGACCACACATTGATTTTACATAGTTACGTTAATATAGCTATACAATTAACTTTCATTCATATTCTCGTCTTGTGAAAACTGAAAGGTGTTTTTGATTGTGTGAACTTTCCTTTATCCCAAGAGGTAAATTAAATCTCATACGCCATCATTATGAATACTAAAGACTTCTTAAGTGTCCTTGGTTGGTTATATAATAGCTCTAGTTAAGTGTTGAGATAATATCCAGTATACAGTATATACTCACTCAATTTTCAAACACATTTTTATTCATATTCTTGCTGTTTGATGAAGTCTAAGTGAAACATTTTGAATTTATTTTTTATTTTTGACATTTTATGTATTTTTTGTCTATTGTATATGTTGTAATATTATTGTAATAATAGTGAAAAGTGTTTTTGACTGTGCAAAATCTCCTTTATCCCTCCACACTTCTAGTTCAAAAGGTAAATTAAATCTCATACGCCATCATTATGAATACTAAAGCCTTCTTAAGTGTCCCTTGGTTGGTTATATAATAGCTCTAGTTAAGTATTGAGATAATATCCAATGCCATTATATAGTATATACTCACTCAATTTTCAAACACATTTTAAGTCATATTCTTGTTGTTTGATGAAGTTTAAGTGCTTTTTTTATTAAAATGTTATTTTCATAACTTAATTTTTTAGATTATTTTAGACTGTTTTGTCTATTGTATATATTGTAATATTATTGTAATACTAGTGAAAGTGTTGCAACATTTTCTTTATCCCTCCACCCTCTCTTTTAGCTCAAGAGGTAAATTCCATCTCATACGCCATCATTATGAATACTAAAGCCTTCTTAAGTGTCCCTTGGTTGGTTATATATAGCTCTAGTTAAGTATTGAGATACAAACCAATGCCAGTATATACTACATTACATTTTTAAATCTGTACTATGTAAAATAGTTTTATTTGGAAAAAAGTTGTTCTTTTAAAGGTGCAGTATGTAATATGACATCATCAAGAAAGTTCTACAAAGTTCTAGAATGCAACGCTCCCTGGTTAACCCCACCCCTTTCGAATAATAACAGAAGCTACAGTGGCCTTCAAGGACAAGAACAATTCTACATTTTAAACAATGCACCTGATGACATTCCAACTGTGACACTTTCAAGATGGCGGCACTAGGCCTTGGTCCAAAATATGCAGAAATATGGACATATATGAGACCCTTTCTAAGGGAAAAAATAATAATTCAAAACATTTTTTTCAGCTATTATGCACTAAATTAAATGTACTTATGGATATTATAATTACTTTCTACAAAATCTGCTAGGAAATAAAACCCACAATTCTACACACTGCAGGTTTAATATTTTTTTTACTGGCATTTTGTCTACAATAACTGATCAAAACAAAAACAAGCTTTGGTTAACTTTATTTTTTAGGCTTTATTTCTCGTTTGTCTATTGTATATATTGTAATATTATTGCAATAATAGTGAAACGTGTTTTTGACTGTGTGAAATTTCCTTTATCCCTCCACACTCGCTTCCAGTTCAAGAGGTAAATTAAATCTGTGCATACTAAAGCCTTCTTAAGTGTCCCTGGTTGGTTATATTTAGCTCTAGTTAAGTATTGAGATAATAATAATAATAATCCATGCCATTATTACAGTATATACTCACTCCATCTTTCTTGTCTCTCTCCAAAGCTCCGTTGACGAAATCCATGGCAACGTCCTCGTTCTCATCCAACCACTGAATCACAAACGGCTCGAACCATCTACAGACAGAAAGGAAGGGGTTTTATCAATGAAGAGAAATACCACAGTTGAAAAAGAAGATTTTTTTTAAACTTTTTTTTAAGAATTTGTCTTGTTCAATTTGGTTTATTATATTGTATTGTATTGGAATAATTCAAAGGGCCAACATTTTTCATTCATAATTTTTTTCTGATAAGAACTACTTTTTATGAGAGAGAATACAGTTGGAACGTTTGTACTCACACAAAAACACACACACACTCACACACACACACACACACACACACACACACACACATTCAAAGCTTTCTTTTCTGCATGAGTAAACACATAAGTGATTATTCAAGGACATTTTAAAAAAACTGTTTTTGAAAAACAAACATATTTCCATGCCATGCACACAGAAAAAGCAAAAAGCCAAATGTTTGTTATTCATGCTGTCACTCACTCACTCACTCACTCACTCACTCACTCGCTCACTCGCTCACTCACTCACTCGCTCACTCACTCTCTCTTTCTCTCTCACACACACACGCACTCACTGTCAACAAGTCGTTTTGCTTATTCAAATTTCATTTCATTTCATTTAACTTTTATTTATCCTCGAGAGACCAATTGAGGGGTGACTCAAATAAATACGTCTGAAACGTT
>NC_137230.1:35180087-35190087 GCF_949987685.1 Ammodytes marinus
GCTGGTTTAAAAATGTGGGCGGTCCCCACATGACGTCACTTCAAAGGTCTGCCCAGAGCTAGGGTGTGTGTGTAAGTCCCATGACTGTGCTATGGTCTCTATGGACAATGGTATGTAAGGACTTTATCCTAAAATGCTTTTCAATGTGTAAGTCATTATAATATCTCAGTGTATGTGTGTAAAGCAGTGATCTGACTCAAATATAACTTAGGAGGTCCTTAAGGTTTATAGGGTCCTGTCTCAGTGTTGGGTTGGGATTTTATGTGATGGACCAACACAAAGTGGGCTAGTGTGTGTGTGTGAAGTCCCATGACTGTGCTATGGTCTATATGGACAATGGTATGTAAGGACTTTATCCTAAAATGCTTTTCAAAGTGTAAGTGATTATAATATCTCAGTGTATGTGTGTAAAGCAGTGATCTGACTCAAATATAACTTAGGAGGTCCTTATGGTTTAGAGGGTCCTGTCTCAGTGTTGGGTTTATAGTAGCATCACTTCGGTATATCAGAACACTTTGACCAGCTGCATTTGATCTGTATGTTAGTTGAATGTGTGGGTTTAAGTTCTTTAGTTACATATGTTGGATTGTGGACCCAGTCAAAAGTAATAATGAAATGCATGATATTTGCCTTTACATGACTAAGGACAAGTTTCAGTGGATTGTTTAAAACGCTTACATAAATAGCCTTGATTCCTTTCACATAATGTTAACAGGGAACATTCTTTAAGATATATCTTCTTTTTTCACTTTTTGTGTGGTCTTGATGAGGTATTGCCCCTGGAAAGTTCAGGGGTCACAAAGTCCCCATCCACAGCTGAAGATTGTACAGAGGTAAATCTGTATAAGATGACATTGTATTAATATGTTTGCATTAATGATCTTCAATATGTCTTACACAATTATCCAATGCTGCTCAAAGCAAAGTTTTACCCTCATTCTTTTTTCAAAAGTATGATTATTTCATTTATTCAAAGCCCAGTTACAGTGCCTTGCAAAAGTATTGATACCCCTTGAACTTTTCCACATTTTGTCACATAAGAACCACACACGTATGTACATTTATGTTCTTGGGATTTTATGTGATAGACCAACACAAAGTGGCACATAATTGTGAAGTGGAATGAAAATGATACTTTGTTTTCAATACTTTTTATAAATACAAAACTGAAAAGTGTGGCGTGCAAAAGTATTCAGTCCCCCTGAGTCAATACTTCATAGGACCACATATCGCTGCAATTACAGCTGCACGTCTATTGGGGTATACAGTATCTCACAAAAGTGAGTACACCCCTAACATTTCTTCAAATATTTCATTATATCTTTCCATGGGACAACACTGAATAAATGACACTTTGATACAATGTTAAGTCGTCAGTGTACAGCTTGTTTAACAGTGTAAATTTACTGTCCCCTCAAAATAACTCGACACACAGCCATTAATGTCTAAACTGCTGGCAACAAAAGTGAGTACACCCCTAAGTGAAAATGTCCAAATTGGGCCCAAAGTGTCAATATTTTGTTTTGCCATCATTATTTCCCAGCACTTCCTTAACCCTCTTGGGCATGGTGTTCACCAGAGCTTCACAGGTTGCCACTGGAATCCTCTTCCACCCATTCATGACGACATCAAGTAGCTGGTGGATATTAGAGACCTGGCGCTCCTCCATCTCCCGTTTGAGGATGCCCCAAAGATGCTCAATAGGGTTGAGGTCTGGAGATATGCTTGGCCAGTCCATAACCTTTAGCCTCACCTTTTTTAGCAAGCCAGTGGTCGTTCGGAGGTGTGTTTGGGGTTGTTATCATGTTGCAGTACTGCCCTGCGGCCCAGTTTATGAAGAGAGGGGATCATGCTCTGCTTCAGTATGTCACACTACATGTTAAAATTCAATGAACTATAGATCCCCAGTGCTGGCAGCACTCATGCAGCCCCAGACCATGACACTCCAACCACCATGCTTGACTATAGGCAAGACACACTTGTCTGTGTACTCCTCACCTGGTTGCCGCCCTACACTCTTAACACCATCTGAACCAAATAAATGTATCTTGGTCTCATCAGGCCACAGGACATGGTTGCAGTAATCCATGTCCGTAGTCTGCTTGTCTTCAGCAAACTTTTTGTGGGGTTTCTTGTGCAGCATCTTTAGAATAGGCTTCCTTCTGGGACGACAGCCATGCAGACTAGTATGATGCAGAGTGCGGCGTATGGTCTGAGCACTGACAGGTTGACCCCCCACCCCTTCAAGCCCTTCAGCAATGCTGGCAGCACTCATAGGCTTTTTTTCCAAAGCCAACCTCTGTGTCTGACGCTGACCACGTGCACTCAACCTTCGTAAACTGGGCCGCAGGGCAGTATTGGAACATGATAACGACCCACCTCCAAGACGACCATTGGCTTGCTAAAGAAGCTGAGGGTAAAGGTTATGGCTTGGCCAAGCATGTCTCCAGACCTAAACCCTATTGAGCATCTTTGGGGCATCCTCAAACGGAAGGTGGAGGAGCGCAAGGTCTCTAATATCCACCAGCTACTTGATGCTGTCATGAATGGGTGGAAGAGGGTTCCAGTTGCAACCTGTGAAGCTCTGGTGAACTCCATGCCCAAGAGGGTTAAGGCAGTGCTGGGAAGTAATGGTGGCCACACAAAATATTGACACTTTGGGCCCAAATGGGACATTTTTTCTTAGGGGTGTACTCACTTTTGTTGCCAGCAGTTTAGACATTAATGGCTGTGTGTCAAGTTATTTTGAGGGGACAGTAAATTTACACTGTTATACAAGCTGTACACTGACTACTTTACATTGTATCAAAGTGTCATTTCTTCAGTGTTGTCCCATGAAAAGATATAATGAAATATTTGAAGAAATGTGAGGGGTGTACTCACTTTTGTGAGATACTGTATCTAGAGACTGGCATTTTTGCCCATTCTTCTTTTTAAAATAGCGGAGAGCGTCTGAACAGCCATTTTTAAGGCTTTCCAGAGATTCTCAATTGGATTGAGGTCTGGACTTTGGCTGGTTCATTCTGACACATGACTATGCTTTGATTTAAACCATTCCATAGTAGATCTGGCTGTATGTTTAGGGTATTTAACCTTCTGGAAGGTGAACCTCCGCCCCAGTCTCAAGTCTTTTGCAGACTCTAACAGGTTTTCTGCCCTGCACTTGGCTCTATCCATCTTCCCATCAACTCTGACCAGCTTCCAAGTCCCTGTTGAAGAAAAGCACCAAGGATTTTTCTACCATAGAGACTTTTTTGGCGCCCGCCAAAGAGGATTTATCCAGCGCCAAAGGAAAATCACCAGTGCCAAAATTATAAAGATTGAGAATAAATATAGCAATTTAAAACCTTTTCAAATTGAGCACAATTTAGTTCATCCTTCTTGTAGCAATAACTCAAATTTCAATTTCTATTACTATTACAGCTTCCCTCAATCATGAAAACAAAATAATTGTTATTAAACTATCACTGTTTCCCACGCCGTGACATGCAGGCTTTTAAATTCAGTGAACCCTTTCAGCCGTGCGCTCCACTCGGCCCCTCCCTCACCTGATAGTTTAGCTATCGGCTGGTCCAGAGAGTAGGAGGGAGATGTTGCGCATCGCCGGGTGTTTTGAAACATTACTAAAAGACGGAAGATAGTCAGCCTTTGGTCGAGAGGAAAGGTAAAACTAATTGTGTTGTCTGGAAACACTTCAGACTCAGAACAGACTAAAATAATGTGCAAGATAAGTCACACGCGTCCAGCATGATAACCACCCTAAACATTCAGCCAGATCTACAATGGAATGGTTAGATCAAAGCATAGTCATGTGTCAGAATGGACCAGTCAAAGCCCAGACCTCAATCGAATTGAGAATCTCTGGAAAGACTTGAAAATTACTTTTCTTTTATAAAGATTTCAGCTGTGGATGGGGACTTTGTGACCCCTGAACTTTCCAGGGGCAATACCTCATCACCACGCAAAAAGTGAAAAAAGAAGATATATCTTAAAGAATGTTCCCTGTTAACATTATGTGAAAGGAATCAAGGCTATTTATGTAAGCGTTTTAAACAATCCACTGAAACTTGTCATTAGTCATGTAAAGGCAAATATCATGCATTTCATTATTACTTTTGACTGGGTCCACAATCCAACATATGTAACTAAAGAACTTAAACCCACACATTCAACTAACATACAGATCAAATGCAGCTGGTCAAAGTATTCTGATAAACCGAAGTGATGCTACTATAAACCCAACACTGAGACAGGACCCTCTAAACCATAAGGACCTCCTAAGTTATATTTGAGTCAGATCACTGCTTTACACAGTATACTATAATGACTTACACTTTGAAAAGCATTTTAGGATAAAGTCCTTACATACCATTGTCCATATAGACCATAGCACAGTCATGGGACTTCACACACACACACTAGCCCACTTTGTGTTGGTCCATCACATAAAATCCTAACCCAACACTGAGACAGGACCCTATAAACCATAAGGACCTCTTAAGTTATATTTGAGTCAGATCACTGCTTTACACACATACACTGAGATATTATAATGACTTACACTTTGAAAAGCATTTTAGGATAAAGTCCTTACATACCATTGTCCATATAGACCATAGCACAGTCATGGGACTTCACACACACACACTAGCCCACTTTGTGTTGGTCCTAGGGCTGGGCGATATGGGCAAAAATCAATATCTCGATATTTTTTTACTATATCTCGATACACGATATATATCTCGATATATTTCAAATCTCCTCTAGAGCACATCCTAAATGCTCAATTAAATTAATTTTTTGCATAACATCACACCAGTAATATGATTTAAATAGTCCCTGCAAAATGTGTCTGCACTAACAATGCATTAGGCTACATGAAACATGTTTATATTCTTTAGTGCTTTCTATTGGAACAATTTGAAACTTGCACATGGCAAAGAGTTTGCACATTGTATTGATTATTCCACATCCTTCCACTCCCATACAATGGATCCAGCATTATTTTATTTGGAAACTGTTTTTTCCATTTTCTGTAAACTGAGAACAATAATTATGACTCATTACAACCACTTTCTAATTGTTTATCACCACTAACCCGCTGAAGATAGCAGCCACACTTTAAATGTAGAACAGGTTTTGCTCCATAATAGTAGGCCTAGTCTATGTGTATAAAAGGCTCTGACATTTATAATGGTTACTGTCGCTTTAAGAGCAGTTGCTCCCAGTCTGTAGTGTATAAGTTAAGTTTCGTTTTCTGCCTGTTAGTCCGAGAGAGAGATTCATGCGAGCGCCCACCAGCTGGTGGCTCATCGTCCCTCTGTTACCTGCCTTATTGTTTAATTAGCCCTCCTGCATTTTCACTAAAACACTATGTTTTGTTTATAAAAAATACTCGCAAATGTAGCCTACTTTACATAGACTTTTAGTTAATAAACGGTGTGCACCTCCCTTGGTGCTGACATGGACCTATTATAAGAGGCTGCCCGTAATAAATGTGATGCCGTTTGACGTTGGACCAAAAACTCTCCGTGAAGTCGGAGTAATCCGCCCCCCGGCGCTCGTTCACCTTCCTCTCATAAGGACCAGGCTGTACAGCGGCCGCTTATGCTGTCAAGCGGCCGCCTCCCCCGTTCTTTCGCATGTGTAGCCACCATAGATAGTGTATAAAGTGTAGCCACTAGCCTTCCTCTCATAAGGACCAGGGCAGGCTGTGCTGTGTACAGCGGCCACTAATGCTGTCATCTGCGCCCGCCTCCCCCTGTCGTTCGCCTGTGTGCTTCTTCTCATAAAGCATGGACCTACAAAAAAGGTCCATGCTATGAACGACGGCCACCATCGCCGTCTTTCGCGCCCCCCTCCACCCGCTCGTTCGGCTGTCATAAGAGCACAAGAGCCCTCGTCTTTTTTTCTCCCCCTCTCGTCGTTGTTTTCACATGCCGATTAAAGTAAACACTCACAAGGCACAGACTACGTCACAGGTGCACGCCCAGGAGACTCTGGTTGGGAGGGGTGAGTGAGTGAGTGAGTTGCCAATGCATGTAGTCTGAGGCAGAGAGCCACAGGAAAGAGCGAGAGAAGCGAACACCAGCGAGTTTGCCAGTGGCGGCGGCGGCTAAAAAAAACACATTACGTGCCAATTTGTATTCGATGGTCGCGATAGGGTAATTTTATACATCCCCTGGAGCACATCTCGCGATACATCGAATATATTCGATATATCGCCCAGCCCTAGTTGGTCCATCACATAAAATCCCAACCCAACACTGAGACAGGACCCTATAAACCATAAGGACCTCTTAAGTTATATTTGAGTCAGATCACTGCTTTACACACATACACTGAGATATTATAATGACTTACACTTTGAAAAGCATTTTAGGATAAAGTCCTTACATACCATTGTCCATATAGACCATAGCACAGTCATGGGACTTCACACACACACCCTAGCCCACTTTGTGTTGGTCCAGCACATAAAATCCCAATGAAATACATTAACGTGCGTGGTTGTTAAGTGACAAAATGTGGAAAAGTTCAAGGGGTAATAATACTTTAGGGTTAGAAATTAGAAAACATTAGAATGGAGAGGATTTGCATGGAAATCGTGGTAAAGGTTGGTAAATTATGACCTCATCCTAAGAGTAAGTCCACCAAACACAAATAGCATGTAGAAGGCCCCTATACAATCCACTGGTCCTCACCAACAATACAAGTCCTGCGCTTGTTCCAACCAACAGGAGTTTAATTCTACAACCTGCCGTTTAACAGGGATTTGTCAGTAGTGGACAACACATCTTCCTCAAGCTCTGCCACTGCATGAGGGATGGAGCCCACAAGGACTGTATTAGTCTGAAACTTGCTAAACAACTGCATGTGAACCAATAAATTTAGCCTGAAAGTTTGTTGTTTTGGTTTAATGTGGCTCAGACTTCTTCCAATCGTCCTTCAAAACAGCCAAAGGGCCACGCACTGTGTCCAAACACCAGATCGTTTGGGCTAAAGCCTGTACTTTCCTGACTTCACTCCTTAGCCCCCAGCATCAACCAGGGTAAACCCTCTTCCCAGTCTCCATCTAACTGTGTACAGTATGTACGGAGTAAAGACTCCAACGTGGCGTGGAACCTCTCAAGAGCCCCTTGGCTACATGGTAGGCTGATGCTGAAACAGATGAAAAGTTAGAACCTTGGTCTTACTGAAAGATTTAGGGGATTTCAAATATAGAGATAAACTGAGTCAGGGCGCGCACTACAGATTAAGTGGTGATGGTGCGTAATGGGTATGCTGCTGGATACCTAGTGCTCTGGCACATCACCATCAACAAATAGATTGCACCCGAACGAGAATGAGGGAGGGGACCAACACAGTCAAAAATGAAATGTTCAAACGGTTGACTAAATGCCGGAATTGGACAGAGAGGAACTGGCTCTGTTTCGGTTTTCCGGTCAACTGACACTTATGACACATTTTAATGTACGATGCAACATCTCTCTTTAGAGGAGACCAAAAAAAAGAATACAAAATGCGATCATATGTTTTACGGACACCCATATGTCCACACTAGTCATGTGACACTTGCAAAAACAAACTACGAAATTTGGAGGGCACAAAAATCTGGAAAATAGGATCTCCAACAAAATCAGGACCATGTGGCACCCATGTGCGTCTTCAAAGCAAGATATTGACTTTTCATGCATCGCTAATGAAAGCCTTCCTATATCGCACCGCTTTTGTCTGATGTAGTCGTGTTTATTTTGATTTCTTCCGTATTCTACAAACAGTCCAGGAGAGGTCCTGGGCTATGTGTGTCCCAGTGAATTTGAAGGACACCCGCTGAACACAGTCCCCATTGATGCTCAGTTGGGCTGGTTCCCCCTTGTGTTCCCTGAAGTCTATGATCATCTCCTTGGTTTTGCTAGTGTTGAGCAGCAGGTTGTGTTCCGATCACCAACGTGCAAGCCTTTGTGTGCTCCAGGGCATCTTGCTCAGAAGTCAGTTCCCGATTTTCCATAAAAGCGTTGCTTCAATATCCCAAATTGTAAGTAGGGATGCACCGAAATGAAAATTCTTGGCCGAAACCGAAACCGAAAAGAAAGAGGCTTTTGCAGTTTTGTTTGTTATTTAGTCAATTATTTCAACATTGCATACATGAACTCCCACATGTTCTCCTCAAACACAGGTTGAGTTGCTTTAAAAAAACTGCACCACAGCTGCCACCGTAATGTTCAGACTTCAGAATTTGCATTAAAGTCCTGATTATAACAATGAGAGGCTTTAGAAGATGTCCATGCTATGTGATTGTAACATTTTCGTCTGTAGACTGAAACTAACGGGGGGAGGCAGCTCACTGGACATAGTATATTTAGTCGCGCTGTCAGTTTGCCGACATGGCTCTGTGTATTCAGGCTTGAGAAATGCAATCAGATCGTAGGAGCCTTTTCCCCCCAATAGCGCTAACGGACAGGATATCTCCGGTTATCATTAGCTGTCAAACTAAAAAAAAAATTGCGCGGCAGCCCTCACTCGCGCAAGGCTTTTGTGTTTCTAAGGTGATTAAACATCAGTCTTGGACTAGAGTTTTAACTTTATGCTGCATAAAGCATTGCACTGTCTGCGCCGTGTTTCATCCAGTTTGAAAAAATGCTCCCACACTGGACTCTGACATTGTCATGCACGCACCTTACAGACTGCTCCTGCTGCGCGCTCACAAACAGACGTGGACTGGCATACACGGTTACGTCTCTCTTTACTGCCATTTCCTGGTTTACAGGAAGCTCTTTTAAAAACATATTTCCTTAGTGTCATTTAGTTCGTAAATTTTCAGTAATGTTGTTCGGCCTTTTAACTGTTTCGGGCCGAAACCGAAAATGACTTATTTTGCCATTTTCGGTGGCCGAATGTTTGGTGCATCCCTAATTGTAAGTAGGAAGAGTTGCATGGGTAGCCAAAACACAAGCAGACATTTTTCGTCTCTTCTGTTCTTCAATGACTTATTGTTACTTTGTTCACTAAAGCTCACGTGTGTCTTCATATTTGTAACATATCTGATTCACATCTCACGTCTCACTTCCTCTGTGATATTTATACTCTGAGGATTATCATTAATCTGTGATGTCATTTGGCCGACAATCAATCAGACATATTTTGTGTAGTCGTTATTCCTATGCCTTAAGTTTTTTTCTATACAGCCACCATGATATAAACATGTCTTTTTAGATTAAGTACTAAAGCAATTAGAATTATTTTTCAAATTCATGACACTTGCATTATGTGATAGGATGTTGTCCAGCAGTTACAGGCCGTAATCTACCTTTGTCACAATTGTGACATTTAAGATTAATTCTAATAAAAATGGAAAATTATCATTATAATTTAAACAATTTATTTGGCTTTGAAAAAAGGTTCATATTTAGATGGATGAAACATAAAAATAAAAAGGCTTAATGCAAAATTAGAGTGTAAAATTATACAAAGAGGCAGACTAAAGCTAATTGTGTTCATGGTCATGGCACTTGTGTTGTGTGAAAGGCTGAATTCTGACTGTTACAAGGTTTCAAATGTATCAACAATGTAACAACTCATGACTGTCCCAATAATGCTGTGTGCTGTCAGGTGTATTTATGTTAATGAGGGGGCGTTTTCAAAAGTGACATCATGGTCCCGATAATGTTTTTTAGGTCCTTATAAGTCACATATTTGTCAGAAAGGGAAATGTCTGCATAAACCACAATTTTGTCATGGTGGTGTGTATGTAGGTTGTAAAGGTGGTATCTGAAATCTAAAGTGAGCTGATTTTTTTTTTGATTTTTTTGAGTGCTTTTATCTTACTCCCGTAGCTCTAGGACCTCTGGAAAGGGTAGTCCATCTATACCACAACCGGGGCTGGTTTGGAGAAACAGTCCAGCCAAACCATATATACCAACATGTGTGTGTGTGTGTGTGTGTGTGTGTGTGTGTGTGTGTGAAGTTATTTATACAGAATGCACACTCTTCATTATAC
>NC_137230.1:35200087-35202587 GCF_949987685.1 Ammodytes marinus
GTGAGGGTCTGGTAGTTAATATAAGAGGTTCAATACACTTGCTGGAATTCCTAAATATACTTTAGGCTACATACTTGTTTTTCCGTATTTTATTTGTTCATTCCATTTGTATTTGAGTTGGGACACATGCTACCACATAGACACTTAAACTACATAACAAGTGTCCAATGTGCAGTATACCACAGCATTCATAGTTACTGTTAAAGGTGCTGTAAGCGGAATGGTTCTTTTAGCTAACTTCCTGTCAGTTACTGCAGTTAGCAGTCCCCTCGCTCGTCCCTACGTCAACACATTAATGCACTGCGGTCTTCAAGCAGCAAGTTATCTAGCATCATCTCAGATCCATAAGCGTGATAAAACATGATAAAAACCATCAAAACAGACATTGGGAAGGATTTTTACCTGCTCCGCCAATGTAGGTGCACACACATTCACCCATCTGTTGCTCTGGCGTGCACCGGCAGTGAGACCATGGAGTGTATATACTATACAGTATATGAGTGAGACGAGTGTCGGTTTGTAGCGTTCTCTCTTCTGATTGGATACACATTTTGGGATACTACAATAAGTCTATTTGCCGATTACATGCAAAGCAGCTGACTGAGAGATCGGCTTTATGAAACGCGGACATTATGGAAGTGATCACTGTATGAATAAAGAGCGATTTAACACTTGTATTAACATAGATACACCGCTTACTTCACCTTTAATTGCAGATGTCATAATTTTTGTTCAAATGTTAATAAATAAAAGCTGAAAAATATATTGTTTCCCCACAATGATAGGGGAGAACGGGGTTGTATGTGACACGGGTTGGTTGTCACAATTGTTATATCTCGGAACCAGAAGGCGCTGTCTGTGAAATTTTGGTATGTAAATATCCATAATTGGGAGCAAAGGTCACCTACGTAGTCTTCCTTGGAGTTAGACTGCTGAATTTGAGGTGAGACGACTGTTATTGTTTTTCATGTCAAATTGAAAATATTTAGCTCTTCGGTATTTTTCTACTAGGCTTTTACACAATGGGTTTATAACAAAACACTTGTTACCCATACAACGTGTGAAGGGTAAACTATAGTTTAGAGTGTGGTTAGCAAGCTAATTAGTTGTCAGATGGTTGTTGGCCTTGATGCTAGCAAGAAATTCAAGTTGGGGTTGGTCGTCACATTTTTTGGGGGGTTGGTTGTCACATGTTATCTCAAGGCTGCAGCCAGAAAAGGAACCCAATAACAAAAGACCACATGTCCACATGTACATGGGCATTGTTTTGATTTTTTTTTTCACTTTTCTTTGCAAGCATATTCCTTTGCAAGAATATATGTTTTGGGGAAAATGTCTTTCCACAATAGAAGGCAACAAATCCAACTTGACAAACAAGAGAATGTCAAACCAACAGGTGGCGCTATAACTTTAACGCTTAAAGTTATGTTGACCGATTAGAAGCCTATGAAAATGCATTGCCAGCCGAGAGAGCAAGCAATGGAACAAAGCTAAAGATGCTAAATAGCTAACGTTACCTGTTGCTGTGATCCAGACAGACAAACGTGCAACAAACACATAGAAACAGTTCAACACGATTAGAACCAGTAGGAATGTAAAACACACCTCGGCCATTTTTGTAGTTTTTTTGTGTTACCGCAGTTAAACGTAAACAAACAGCATACAACTTACACTGCAAGACACATCCTGCATTCCAACTCCCATACTTCCCTACTATTTAGTATGCCAGACAAAGATTTAGGATGGCAAACAGACACGCGCACACACACACACACACACACACACACACACACACACACACACACACACACACACGTAGATACACATATATGGGTTTCTAGACAAAAATAAATAAAATACACAAAAGTACATTTGCGAGGCGGCATAGTTTTCACCTTCAAGCTCCATATAAATGCGATGTCCATTTGAAAGCTAACTAACTAACTTACTCTTACACAAGCTCTTTAATGATGAGGACCTGCCAGTATCATAAATTCCCATTAAAGCCCCCATCTCACTGGGCTGCGACAGTGTGCGACAAGTTGGAGACACAAAATTGCGAGAAAATATGCGAATTAGCGACAATTTTATCTTGCGGTCTCACTGAGTTGGTTCCTCACGACACGTTTGCGAATGTCCTGCCCAACACTTGCCAGGAGGTCGCATTTATGTCTCGCGAACGTCTGGCGAGTGTCGCACGAACGGAATGTCAGTCTCATTTTTGTCTCAAATCAGTCACAATTTTGTTTCATATGTCGCAAAACCCTCGCAAAGTTGTCTGACATTGCTCGCACTTTCTGACTCGCGGAAACTAAATTGAGAAGGGTTTGCAACGCGTTTGAGACACATGCGACCACTCTGAGACTATTTTGAGACCAGATTTGTCGCACACTTTTTTTTGAACATGTTCAAAATTCAAGCGACAGGACTGCGCGGCTCTGCGACTCATGCGAGGACATTGAGAAAACCTCCGCAAACATTTGGAGACAGTTTAGAGACT
>NC_137230.1:35220087-35257587 GCF_949987685.1 Ammodytes marinus
ATTGAGTGGCTGTCAACTTCTGGGAACTGTGTGTGTGTGTGTGTGTGTGTGTGTGTGCGTGTGTCTGTGTGTGTGTGTGTGTGTGTGTGTGTGTGTGTGTGTGTGTGTGTGTGTGTGTGTGTGTGTGTGCTGTCAACTTGTGGGAAACTGTGTTGCGAGTCGACAAAGATGTAATTAGTGAAATTGTCTATCTCTCCTGGTTTGGGATAATTGCTTACAACCCCTCTGGCTGTTTGAACAAAGCAGGCGTATTAATCAACTCTACAACGGATGGCAGCCATTATGTCTTAAAGGGGTAGTGCGGGGATTTTTTTGTAGGGGGAAAATATGAGGTACTTAGGCTGAAGTTTAGTGTGTTACCTTATGGAGATGTCACTTTAGTATAAGTCAGTGTTATACTGGTGCAGAGGGGGCCAGGAGAAAAATGCTTTTTCATCACATTTATAAATGCATATATATTTTTTTTAAAAGATAATCTTTTTTGGCATTTTTCAAGCTTTGTTAGACAGTACAGAGTTGAAATGGGGAGAGAGAGAGAGAGAGAGAGAGAGAGAGAGAGAGGGAGGGGGATGACCTGCAGTAAAGGTCCACGGGTCGGATTTGACAACGAAGGCCGGAGCCAATATGGTACGCGCTCCATCCACTACGCCACTGGAACGCCCCCACAAACACATATTTAAAAAAATATGTCATGCTAAATTTAGGATTATTTTTTCACTGCTGATTTGAGGACTGATATGCTACACATCACCGGCAGAAAGACGTATGTTTTGGCACTATTTTTCAAGTGTATTTCGTATCACTACGCCATCTTGCGGAACTAGTTACTGACTATCACTCATATACAAGACTAAAGCATGAACAAACAAATACAAATAAATACAAAAAGAGTTAACTAGCACATTTTTTTTAACCTTTATTTATACAGGTAAATCCCATTGAGACCGAAGACTCTTTTTCAAGGAAGACCTGTTTTCCTTTCCCACGTTACCATTCACACACACATCCATACACCGATAGCAGCAGGCTAACTATCGACATTCACACGAGGCAAGGTGGGTGAAGTGTCTTGCCCAAGGACACAACAACCATGACACAGGTGGCAGGGCGGGGATCGAACCTCCAACCCTTTGATCATCAGCCGACCCGCTCTACCAACAGTCACCATCTTTACCATAAACCATAACTGAGATACAAGAAGAAAATAATAGTGTTTCTTAAAGAGCTTGTTGCCTGACTATTACTCATGCAAGACTAAAACACGTACAACGAAGAAGAACAAAATACAGAAAAGTTAACTAGCACACAGACATGTTAATATGTTCGGAGAGGCAGACTATACTGTGCATTTCTCTGTATGTCTGTGTATTCCTTGAAGATGTTATTAGTCAAATACGTGATGTCTTAATATGAGAACACGCCTGAAGCTGCTCACAACATTATGCTAATGACTCAGCCCTACATGAAGAAGGCAGTAACACAGTCATACATACATTTATATAGGACACACTGAAATGTATAATTCCCACATTTTCCATCAGGAAAGGCAAAAACATTGTTTTTTTTTCAAGCAGCGGTCAATTTTGAGATTTGTGGCTATTTTGCTTCCAAAGTATGTCCTCTTTCATACTACTACTGCTATACAATCATTATTATTAGGGGGCCAAGCCCGAGCAGGAGCTGGGACCGCGTTTTGCACAGCAACGCGGTTCCCAAGCCCTGCGGGGCAGGGAACCCTATTGTTTTAGTGGCGATTGTTAGGGGGCCAAGCCCGAGCAGGCTGGGACCGCTGTATGCAAAGCAACGCGGTTCCCAAGCCCTGCGGGGCAGGGAACCCTATTGTTTTTGTAAGGATTATTATTAGGGGGCCAAGCCCGAGCAGGAGCTGGGACCGCGTTTTGCACAGCAACGCGGTTCCCAAGCCCTGCGGGGCAGGGAACCCTATTGTTTTAGTGGCGATTGTTATTCTTATTATTTGTCGCCGCTAGAACTGCGTCCACAGCCCAAACCGTAAAGGGTGCAGACATGCCAATTGCATGACTAGATCCAGGTCCGTGAAATCTCAGCATACAACAAAATTCAGACATGCCGGCCACTAGGTGGCGCTACAACGAAGGAAAACGCGTTTGGGGTCATAACTCCCACACCGAACGTCCCACAGTCAAAAACTTTATATCCACAGATGCACTGGAGTCAGCTGCATCATTTGGCATAGGCCACGCCCATTTGCGATATTATAAATTTTTCGCAAAATCGCGAAAACTGAAAAACATATTTTTCGCTACTCCTCCCACAATTTTTGGACAATTGACACCAAAGTTTGCACAGAACATCTACCGACCCACACGGTAAAAACTTGTGTAAAAGAATTTTGATTTGACCATGGATAACGAAACGGTAGCGTTTTAAATATTTGTTGATTAGCTACGTTTTACGTAAAAATTCATAAATCCAAAATCATTAATCGGATCAAGTCCAAATTTTAGACATATGTTGGGGCTACCCTTAATTGCGTTCAATAAAAAATTTGGAGAATTTCGCCATAAGGGGGCGCCATAAATTATGAAATTTCATATCTCCTAATTGGCCAGAGGAAATTTCTTAAAACTCACGGGAAACCATCAAGGGGCATACCCAAGTCTATATGAAAAATATGGCCAAGAAATATTAATGTTTAAGGGACTTTTTAATAAAATTAGATATTTTTTTTTTCCGTCAAAGAAAAAAGGCGGGAATGTTAGCATGTCCATTGACATTACATTGTGCAATTAGCTCCGGCGGCCATTTTGTCAAGGCTGACAATCTACTTTTGCTCATAACTCGCCAACCACACATCGCACATTAAAAAACTTGACATGCACTTGTTCTGTGAATTGAGCTGCATCGTTCCACCGTGGCAGTTTCGCAAAATTCATCCATAAACAGCGATACCTATACAACTCCCGCACCGAACATCCCACGGTCAAAAACTTTACATCCACAGGTTCTGTGGAGTGAGCGGCAGGCACGGCGCTTGACGACGAGTCGCGTCGGAGGCTTGGCCCCCGGTAAAAACTGCTTGCAGTTCTAGTTATTATTTGTCGCCGCTAGAACTGTGTCCACAGCCCAAACCGTAAAGGGTGCAGACATGCCAATTGCATGACTAGATCCAGGTCCGGGAATTCTCAGAATACAAAAAAATTCAGACATGCTGGCCACTAGGTGGCGCTACAAAGAAGGAAAACGCGTTTGGGGTAATAACTCCCACACCGAACGTCCCACAGTCAAAAACTTTATATCCACATATTCACTGGAGTCAGCTGCATCATTTGGCATAGGCCACGCCCATTTGCGATATTATAGATTTTTTGCAAAATCGCGAAAACTGAAAAACATATTTTTCGCTACTCCTCCCACAATTTTTGGACAATTGACACCAAAGTTTGCACAGAACATCTACCGACCCACACGGTACAAACTTGTGTAAAAGAATTTTGATCCGACCATGGATAACGAAACGGTAGCGTTTTAAATATTTGTTGATTAGCTACGTTTTACGTAGAAATTCATAAATCCAAAATCATAAATCGGATCAAGTCCAAATTTTAGACATATGTTGGGGCTACCCTTAATTGCGTTCAATAAAAAAATTGGACATTTTTGCCATAAGGGGGCGCCATAAATTAGGAAATTTTATATCTCCTAATTGGCCAGAGGAATTTTCTTAAAACTCACGGGAAACCATCAAGGGGCATACCCGAGTCTATATAAAAAATATGGCCAAGAAATATTAATGTGTAAGGGACTTTTTAATAAAATTTGATTTTTTTTTTTCCATCAAAGAAAAAAGGCGGGATGCTAATCTCAGCTAGCATGTCCATTGACATTACATTGTGCAATTAGCTCCGGCCGCCATTTTAATCTGCTTTTGCTCATAACTCGCCAACCAAACATCGCACATTAAAAAACTTGACATCCACTTGTTCTGTGAATTGAGCTGCATCGTTCCACCGTGGCAGTTTTGCCAAATTCATCCATAAACAGCGATACCTATACAACTCCCGCACCGAACATCCCACGGTCATAAACTTTACATCCACGGATTCTGCGAAGTGAGCGGCCGGCGCGGCGGTTGACGACGAGTTGCGTCGGAGGCTTGGCCCCCGGTCAAAACTGCTTGCAGTTCTAGTTAGGGGGCCAAGCCCGAGCAGGAGCTGGGACCGCGTTTTGCACAGCAACGCGGTTCCCAAGCCCTGCGGGGCAGGGAACCCTATTGTTTTAGTAAGGATTATTATTTGTAGTCACCTAAAACTGTGTCCACAGGCCAAACCGTAAAGGGTGCAGACATGCCAATTGCATGACTAGATCCAGGTCCGGGCCGTGTACGCATACAAAACTATTCAGACATGCCGGCCACTAGGTGGCGCTACACCAAAGAAAACGCGTTTGGGGCCATAACTCCCACACCGAAACTCCCACAGTCAAAAACTTTATATCCACATATTCACTGGAGTCAGCTGCATCTTTTGGCATAGGCCACGCCCATTTGCGATATTATAGATTTTTCGCAAAATCGCGAAAACTGAAAAACATATTTTTCGCTACTCCTCCCACAATTTTTGGACAATTGACACCAAAGTTTGCACAGCACATCTACCGACCCACACGGAAAGAAATCATGCTAATGCATTTTGATCCGACCATGGATAGAGAAACGGTAGCGTTTTAAATATTTGTTGATTAGCTACGTTTTACGTAGAAATTCATAAATCCAAAATCATAAGTCGGATCAAGTTCAAATTTTAGACATATGTTGGGGCTACCCTTAATTACGTTCAAAAAAAAAATTGGAAATTTTCGCCATAAGGGGGCGCCATAAACTAGGGAATTTTATATCTCCTAATTGGCCAAAGGAATTTTCTTAAAACTCACGGGAAACCATCAACGGGCGTACCCGAGTCTATATGAAAAATATGGCCAAGAAATAGTAATGTTTACGGGACTTTTTAATAAAATTAGATTTTTTCTTTTCCGTCAAAGAAAAAAGGCGGGAATGTTAGCATGTCCATTGACATTACATTGTGCAATTAGCTCCGGCGGCCATTTTGTCAAGGCTGACAATCTGCTTTTGCTCATAACTCGCCAACCAAACATCGCACTTTAAAAAACTTGACATCCACTTGTTCTGTGAATTGAGCTGCATTGTTCTACCGTGGCACTTTCGCGAAATTCATCCGTAAACAGCGATACCTATACAACTCCCGCACCGAACATCCCACGGTCAAAAACTTTACATCCACGGATTCCGTGGAGTGAGCGGCCGGCGCGGCGGTTGACGACGAGTTGCGTCGGAGGCTTGGCCCCCGGTCAAAACTGCTTGCAGTTCTAGTTAGGGGGCCAAGCCCGAGCAGGAGCTGGGACCGCGTTTTGCACAGCAACGCGGTTCCCAAGCCCTGCGGGGCAGGGAACCCTATTGTTTTAGTGGCGATTATTATTAGGGGGCCAAGCCCGAGCAGGAGCTGGGACCGCGTTTTGCACAGCAACGCGGTTCCCAAGCCCTGCGGGGCAGGGAACCCTATTGTTTTTGTGGCGATTATTAGGGGGCCAAGCCCGAGCAGGAGCTGGGACCGCGTTTTGCACAGCAACGCGGTTCCCAAGCCCTGCGGGGCAGGGAACCCTATTGTTTTAGTGGCGATTATTATTATTATTATACTTCGCCGCATAAAACTGTGTCCACAGCCCAAACCGTAAAGGGTTGGGACATGCCACTTGCATGACTAGTTCAGACCCCCGGCCTCTCGGCCTACAGAAAAATTCAGACATGCCGGCCACTAGGTGGCGCTACACCAAGAAAAACGCGTTTGGGGTCATAACTCCCACACCGAACGTCCCACAGTCAAAAACTTTATATCCACATATGCACTGGAGTCAGCTGCATCATTTGGCATAGGCCACGCCCATTTGCGATATTATAGATTTTTCGCAAAATCACGAAAACTGAAAAACATATTTTTCGCTACTCCTCCCACAATTTTTGGACAATTGACACCAGACTTTGCACAGAACATCTACCGACCCACACGGAAAGAAATCATTCGAAAGAATTGTGATCCGACCATGGATAACGAAACGGTAGCGTTTTAAATATTTGTTGATTAGCTACGTTTTACGAAAAAATTAATAAATCCAAAATCATAAGTCGGATCAAGTCCAAATTTTAGACATATGTTGGGGCTACCCTTAATTGCGTTCAATAAAAAAATTGGACATTTTCGCCATAAGGGGGCGCCATAAATTAGGAAATTTCATATCTCCTAATTGGCCAGAGGAAATTTCTTAAAACTCACGGGAAACCATCAAGGGCCATACACGACTCTATATAAAAAATATGGCCAAGAAATATTAATGTGTAAGGGACTTTTTAATAAAATTAGATATTTTTTTTTTCCGTCAAAGAAAAAAGGCGGGAATGTTAGCATGTCCATTGACATTACATTGTGCAATTAGCTCCGGCGGCCATTTTGTCAAGGCTGACAATCTGCTTTTGCTCATAACTCGCCAACCACACATCGCACATTAAAAAACTTGACATCCACTTGTTCTGTGAATTGAGCTGCATCGTTCCACCGTGGCACTTTCGCGAAATTCATCCGTAAACAGCGATACCTATACAACTCCCGCACCGAACATCCCACGGTCAAAAACTTTACATCCGCAGATTCTGCGGAGTGAGCGGCCGGCGCGGCGGTTGACGACGAGTTGCGTCGGAGGCTTGGCCCCCGGTCAAAACTGCTTGCAGTTCTAGTTATTATTATTAGGGGGCCAAGCCCGAGCAGGCTGGGACCGCTGTATGCAAAGCAACGCGGTTCCCAAGCCCTGCGGGGCAGGGAACCCTATTGTTTTAGTGGCGATTGTTATTATTATTATTTGTCGCGCGCAAAACTGTGTGCACAGCCCAAACCGTGAAGGGTGCAGACATGCCAATTGCATGACTAGATCCAGGTCCGTGGTCATTCAGCATACAAAAAAATTCAGACATGCCGGCCACTAGGTGGCGCTACAACGGAGGAAAACGCGTTTGGGGTCATAACTCCCACACCGAACGTCCCACAGTCAAAAACTTTATATCCACAGATGCACTGGAGTCAGCTGCATCTTTTGGCATAGGCCACGCCCATTTGCGATATTATAGATTTTTCGCAAAATCGCGAAAACTGAAAAACATATTTTTCGCTACTCCTCCCACAATTTTTGGACAATTGACACCAAAGTTTGCACAGAACATCTACCGACCCACACGGTAAAAACTTGTGTAAAAGAATTTTGATCCGACCATGGATAACGAAACGGTAGCGTTTTAAATATTTGTTGATTAGCTACGTTTTACGTAGAAATTCATAAATCCAAAATCATAAATCGGATCAAGTCCAAATTTTAGACATATGTTGGGGCTACCCTTAATTGCGTTCAATAAAAAAATTGGACATTTTCGCCATAAGGGGGCGCCATAAATTAGGAAATTTTATATCTCCTAATTGACCTGAGGAATTTTCTTAAAATTCACGGGAAACCATCAAGGGGCATACACGAGTCTATATAAAAAATATGGCCAAGAAATATTAATGTGTAAGGGACTTTTTAATAAAATTAGATTTTTTTTTTCCATCAAAGAAAAAAGGCGCAATACTAATCTCAGCTAGCATGTCCATTGACATTACATTGTGCAATTAGCTCCGGCGGCCATTTTGTCAAGGCTGACAATCTGCTTTTGCTCATAACTCGCCGACCAAACATCGCACATTAAAAAACTTGACATCCACTTGTTCTGTGAATTGAGCTGCATCGTTCCACCGTGGCAGTTTTGCCAAATTCATCCATAAACAGCGATACCTATACAACTCCCGCACCGAACATCCCACGGTCAAAAACTTCACATCCACAGATTCCACGAAGTGAGCGGCCGGCGCGGCGGTTGACGACGAGTTGCGTCGGAGGCTTGGCCCCCGGTAAAAACTGCTTGCAGTTCTAGTTATTATTATTATTTGTACCTCCCTAAAACTGCGTGCACAGCCCAAACCGTAAAGGGTGCAGACATGCCAATTGCATGACTAGATCCAGGTCCGTCCGGACTACGCATACGACAAAAATTCAGACATGCCGGCCACTAGGTGGCGCTACAACGAAGGAAAACGCGTTTGGGGTCATAACTCCCACACCGAACGTCCCACAGTCAAAAACTTTATATCCACATATGCACTGGAGTCAGCTGCATCATTTGGCATAGGCCACGCCCATTTGCGATATTATAGATTTTTTGCAAAATCGCGAAAACTGCAAAACATATTTTTCGCTACTCCTCCCACAATTTTTGGGCAATTGACACCAAAGTTTGCACAGAACATCTACCGACCCACACGGAAAAAAATCACGTAAAAGAATTTTGATCCGACCATCGATAACGAAACGGTAGCGTTTCAAATATTTGTTGATTAGCTACGTTTTACGAAAAAATTCATAAATCCAAAATCATAAGTCGGATCAAGTCCAAATTTTAGACATATGTTGGGGCTACCCTTAATTGCGTTCAATAAAAAATTTGGAGAATTTTGCCATAAGGGGGCGCCATAAATTAGGAAATTTTATATCTCCTAATTGGCCAGAGGAAATTTCTTAAAACTCACGGGAAACCATCAAGGGGCATACACGACTCTATATAAAAAATATGGCCAAGAAATATTAATGTGTAAGGGACTTTTTAATAAAATTAGATATTTTTTTTTTCCGTCAAAGAAAAAAGGCGGGAATGTTAGCATGTCCATTGACATTACATTGTGCAATTAGCTCCGGCGGCCATTTTGTCAAGGCTGACAATCTACTTTTGCTCATAACTCGCCAACCACACATCGCACATTAAAAAACTTGACATCCACTTGTTCTGTGAATTGAGCTGCATCGTTCCACCGTGGCAGTTTTGCCAAATTCATCCGTAAACAGCGATACCTATACAACTCCCGCACCGAACATCCCACGGTCAAAAACTTTACATCCGCGGATTCTGCGGAGTGAGCGGCCGGCGCGGCGGTTGACGACGAGTTGCGTCGGAGGCTTGGCCCCCGGTAAAAACTGCTTGCAGTTCTAGTTCTTTTTATTTGTCTCGGAAAAACGGTGTAAAACTGGTGCTGCAGCCCAAACCGTAACGGGTTGGGACATGCCACTAGCATCATTAGTTCAGACCCCCGGCCTCTCAGCCTACAAAAAAATTCAGACATGCCGGCCACTAGGTGGCGCTACAACGAAGGAAAACGCGTTTGGGGTCATAACTCCCACACCGAACGTCCCACAGTCAAAAACTTTATATCCACATATGCACTGGAGTCAGCTGCATCATTTGGCATAGGCCACGCCCATTTGCGATATTATAGATTTTTCGCAAAATCGCGAAAACTGAAAAACATATTTTTCGCTACTCCTCCCACAATTTTTGGACAATTGACACCAAAGTTTGCACAGAACATCTACCGACCCACACGGTAAAAACTTGTGTAAAAGAATTTTGATCCGACCATGGATAACGAAACGGTAGCGTTTTAAATATTTGTTGATTAGCTACGTTTTACGTAGAAATTCATAAATCCAAAATCATAAATCGGATCAAGTCCAAATTTTAGACATATGTTGGGGCTACCCTTAATTGCGTTCAATAAAAAATTTGGAGAATTTCGCCATAAGGGGGCGCCATAAATTAGGAAATTTTATATCTCCTAATTGGCCAGAGGAAATTTCTTAAAACTCATGGGAAACCATCAAGGGGCATACACGAGTCTATATAAAAAATATGGCCAAGAAATATTAATGTGTAAGGGACTTTTTAATAAAATTAGATATTTTTTTTTTCCATCAAAGAAAAAAGGCGGGATGCTAATCTCAGCTAGCATGTCCATTGACATTACATTGTGCAATTAGCTCCGGCGGCCATTTTGTCAAGGCTGACAATCTGCTTTTGCTCATAACTCGCCAACCAAACATCGCACATTAAAAAACTTGACATCCACTTGTTCTGTGAATTGAGCTGCATCGTTCCACCGTGGCAGTTTCGCGAAATTCATCCATAAACAGCGATACCTATACAACTCCCACACCGAACATCCCACGGTCAAAAACTTTACATCCACGGATTCTGCGAAGTGAGCGGCCGGCGCGGCGGTTGACGACGAGTTGCGTCGGAGGCTTGGCCCCCGGTCAAAACTGCTTGCAGTTCTAGTTAGGGGGCCAAGCCCGAGCAGGCTGGGACCGCTGTATGCAAAGCAACGCGGTTCCCAAGCCCTGCGGGGCAGGGAACCCTATTGTTTTTGTAAGGATTATTATTATTATTTGTCGCGCGCAAAACTGTGTGCACAGCCCAAACCGTAAAGGGTGCAGACATGCCAATTGCATGACTAGATCCAGGTCCGTGGTCATTCAGCATACAAAAAAATTCAGACATGCCGGCCACTAGGTGGCGCTACAACAAAGGAAAACGCGTTTGAGGTCATAACTCCCACACCGAACGTCCCACAGTCAAAAACTTTATATCCACAGATGCACTGGAGTCAGCTGCATCATTTGGCATAGGCCACGCCCATTTGCGATATTATAGATTTTTCGCAATATCGCGAAAACTGCAAAACATATTTTTCGCTACTCCTCCCACAATTTTTGGACAATTGACACCAGACTTTGCACAGAACATCTACCGACCCACACGGAAAAAAGTTATTCGAAAGAATTTTGATCCGACCATGGATAACGAAACAATAGCGTTTTAAATATTTGTTGATTAGCTACGTTTTACGAAAAAATTAATAAATCCAAAATCATAAGTCGGATCAAGTCCAAATTTTAGACATATGTTGGGGCTACCCTTAATTGCGTTCAATAAAAAATTTGGAGAATTTCGCCATAAGGGGGCGCCATAAATTAGGAAATTTTATATCTCCTAATTGGCCAAAGGAATTTTCTTAAAACTCACGGGAAACCATCAAGGGGCATACCCGAGTCTATATGAAAAATATGGCCAAGAAATAGTAATGTTTAAGGGACTTTTTAATAAAATTAGATTTTTTTTTTTCCGTCAAAGAAAAAAGGCGGGAATGTTAGCATGTCCATTGACATTACATTGTGCAATTAGCTCCGGCGGCCATTTTGTCAAAGCTGACAATCTGCTTTTGCTCATAACTCGCCAACCACACATCGCACATTAAAAAACTTGACATCCACTTGTTCTGTGAATTGAGCTGCATCGTTCCACCGTGGCAGTTTCGCGAAATTCATCCATAAACAGCGATACCTATACAACTCCCGCACCGAACATCCCACGGTCAAAAACTTTACATCCACAGGTTCCGTGGAGTGAGCGGCCGGCGCGGCGGTTGACGACGAGTTGCGTCGGAGGCTTGGCCCCCGGTAAAAACTGCTTGCAGTTCTAGTTAGGGGGCCAAGCCCGAGCAGGCTGGGACCGCTGTATGCAAAGCAACGCGGTTCCCAAGCCCTGCGGGGCAGGGAACCCTATTGTTTTTGTAAGGATTATTATTATTATTTGTCGCGCGCAAAACTGTGTGCACAGCCCAAACCGTAAAGGGTGCAGACATGCCAATTGCATGACTAGATCCAGGTCCGTGGTCATTCAGCATACAAAAAAATTCAGACATGCCGGCCACTAGGTGGCGCTACAACGAAGGAAAACGCATTTGGGGTCATAACTCCCACACCGAACGTCCCACAGTCAAAACCTTTATATCCACAGATGCACTGGAGTCAGCTGCATCTTTTGGCATAGGCCACGCCCATTTCCGTATATATAGATTTTTCGCAAAATTGCGAAAACTGCAAAACTGATTTTTCGCTACTCCTCCCACAATTTTTGGACAATCGACACCAAAGTTTGCACAGAACATCTACCAACCCACACGGAAAAAAGTTATTCGAAAGAATTTTGATACGACCTTCGATGACGAAACGGTAGCGCTTTGAATATTTGAAAATAAGCTAACCGTTACTTCCTTGTACGTTAATATTCATAAATCCAAAATCATAAGTCGGATCAAGTCCAAATTTTAGACATATGTTGGTGCTACCCTTAATTGCGTTCAATAAAAAAATTGGACATTTTCGCCATAAGGGGGCGCCATAAATTAGGAAATTTTATATCTCCTAATTGGCCAGAGGAATTTTCTTAAAACTCACGGGAAACCATCAAGGGGCATACCCAAGTCTATATGAAAAATATGGCCAAGAAATAGTAATGTTTAAGGGACTTTTTAATAAACTTAGATTTTTTTTTTTCCGTCAAAGAAAAAAGGCGGGAATGTTAGCATGTCCATTGACATTACATTGTGCAATTAGCTCCGGCGGCCATTTTGTCAAGGCTGACAATCTGCTTTTGCTCATAACTCGCCAACCACACATCGCACATTAAAAAACTTGACATCCACTTGTTCTGTGAATTGAGCTGCATCGTTCCACCGTGGCACTTTCGCGAAATTCATCCGTAAACAGCGATACCTATACAACTCCCGCACCGAACATCCCACGGTCAAAAACTTTACATCCGCAGATTCTGCGGAGTGAGCGGCCGGCGCGGCGGTTGACGACGAGTCGCGTCGGAGGCTTGGCCCCCGGTAAAAACTGCTTGCAGTTCTAGTTATTATTATTATTTGTCGCGCGCAAAACTGTGTGCACAGCCCAAACCGTAAAGGGTGCAGACATGCCAATTGCATGACTAGATCCAGGTCCGTGGTCATTCAGCATACAAAAAAATTCAGACATGCCGGCCACTAGGTGGCGCTACAACAAAGGAAAACGCGTTTGGGGTCATAACTCCCACACCGAACGTCCCACAGTCAAAAACTTTATATTCACAGATGCACTGGAGTCAGCTGCATCATTTGGCATAGGCCACGCCCATTTGCGATATTATAGATTTTTCGCAAAATCGCGAAAACTGCAAAACATATTTTTCGCTACTCCTCCCATATTTTTTGGACAATTGACACCAAACTTTGCACAAAACATCTACCGACCCACACGGTAAAAACTTGTGTAAAAGACTTTTGATCCGACCATGGATAACGAAACGGTAGCGTTTGAAATATTTGTTGATTAGCTACGTTTTACGTAGAAATTTATAAATCCAAAATCATAAGTCGGATCAAGTCCAAATTTTAGACATATGTTGGGGCTACCCTTAATTGCGTTCAATAAAAAAATTGGAACATTTCGCCATAAGGGGGCGCCATAAATTAGGAAATTTTATATCTCCTAATTGGCCAGAGGAATTTTCTTAAAACTCACGGGAAACCATCAAGGGGCATACACGAGTCTATATAAAAAATATGGCCAAGAAATATTAATGTGTAAGGGACTTTTTAATAAAATTAGATATTTTTTTTTTCCATCAAAGAAAAAAGGCGGGATGCTAATCTCAGCTAGCATGTCCATTGACATTACATTGTGCAATTAGCTCCGGCCGCCATTTTGTCAAGGCTGACAATCTGCTTTTGCTCATAACTCTCCAACCAAACATCGCACATTAAAAAACTTGACATCCACTTGTTCTGTGAATTGAGCTGCATCGTTCCACCGTGGCAGTTTCGCGAAATTCATCCATAAGGGGGCGCCAAAAGCACACTAAATGTATATCAGCTTGTAAACAGCAATACATATACAACTCCCGAAGGAATTTTCTTCAAACTCCAGGGAAACCATCGAGGGGCATACCCGAGTCTATATAAAAAATATGGCCAAGAAATATTAATGTGGGCGGGACTTATTCAGAAAAGGAAAAAAATTATGTTTTACAGTGGAGAGAATGACAGCCTCTCCAATTTTTTACAGTGGAGAGGTTGACGATCTCTTTTTGCTCATTACTCCCCAACTGAACATCCCACAGTCAAAAATTTTATATCCACAGATTCACTGGAGTCAGCTGCATCTTTTGGCATAGGCCACGGCCATTTGCTGATTTGTTGACTAGCTAACTTGTACTTCCTTGTACGTAAATATTCTAGACATATGTTGATGCTACCCTTATTAGCGTTCATAAAAAAAAATTGGAAAATGTCGCCATAAGGGGGCGCCAAAAACACAAAAATATATATATCTCCTCATCCACTATAGCCTATTTCTATGCTATTTCTTTGCTTTTTGGTCTATAACTCCCAAACCGACACAAAATCTACCCCAATAAACTGTATTAACAACACAATTTAAAAGAAATTCATTGGTATGATATGGTAAACAAACAATCTTCATTTAAAATCTTCATCAAATAGTCATACATTGACATTTTTTTTGCATTTTAAAGATTTTACAATTGTCTTTCTGTTAAATATGGTAAAAATGGCTTGACCCTCGGTTAATTTTTTCTATTACAAGCAGCTTTTACAGAGGATAAAATCAAATTATCTGAAAACAACTTTAATTTTTGAAAAGCCTTAACTGTTAGTTAACAGATAATGCTTTTATTTTATTCTTAACCTTTTTGGAATATTGGAAAAAAATTACATTTAAGTAATGTCCCTATGTGTTACGTCAAATGCGTTACTTACATGATACACACGCCCCCAGGGACACTGCACTATCCCATAAAATGTACATATGAAAACACATTTTAGCATCTTTAGAATGCACACCATGTGGTGTCGTGGTGTCAACCACATGGCTAGTAATGGCTACCCTTTCCCCGCCATGACCCCATGTTTATTGTGTGTCCAAACCAGAAAAATGTATACAATACATGGTTATAAATGTTATTTATATTAAGAATAGCATGTTTTGTCCCTAAATATAGTGTCACTATATTACAATACTTTTTCTTATGCCAGGTATGGAAAAGTGTTCAATAAAAAGTCCAGGAAGTGGAGCCTACAATGTAGGAAGAGAAGGACTACCGCTACATCATAGACCTCCATGGTGAAATTCTCCAGGAGAATTTGTCTGTGTTTGGGGGCTTCTGTTTGGTGTCCCTGCCCCAACCAACCAGGAGCTGTTGCGGACTCCACTAACCAAAGGACTAGGTTAGTATGCTTACATTATTGTATGAGCATACATTTTTAACTTTGCTATGTAACACAGCATATGAAAATCCATTTAGCTCTGGTCTAAGGAATGCCAAAGTGTAAAGATTTGTGTCTGGGTTCCACCAACCATCATGAGGTATAATATTACAGATCCAGAAGTGCTGGTCAACCTATTATCTGAAGAACAACAATAATAATAGCCGTGTGCAGAACCACACCAGACCTGTCTGCGAAAACTGGACCCCTGGACAAAGTTTATGACCATGTTTATATTGAATTAAAAAGAAATTGTGTCACTCAACATTGCTTGTAATTATTTTGTGCAACATTTACAGAGATGATAAATGTTATGTCTTGATATCCGTAATAATAACAAAAATTTAAAGTAATTTTACATTTTTTATTCAACATAATATAAAAACAAAAGGACTAAGTATCTTCAGTTCCTCCTGGGAATAAATAGAAATATAAAACCATGTACATTGAAATAAATAACTTATAAGTACAGATACAATTAAACTATTTGTTTATTGCAACCTGTTGGGTATACATCCTTTGAATTGTCCATGTGGATCTGGGAAGCGGCCTCTTATTTTCTACACTCAGCAACTAGGTATGACCACAGCACTTGCGCTCCACATCTGTTGGCACTTCTCTGCAGCTGTGGCAGACGCACCAGGTGGGTTTATCTGTCTTTTGAGGGCCCGATGGAGGAGGATCTGCTGATGCCAATGTTAGCTGGTCCAACATGAGGCTGGGGTCGCATGTCAAGCAAAGCTGGAGCAGATGATGCAACATTTGTAGATTTAGTCTTTGAATTCTTGCTTGTAAAGTAATACATGATTATTATTTGTATTTATACAGTTTTGCATTGTCCTCTAATAGGTAGGCTATTGTGTGTTCATGGTACATGGCATCTCAGTATACAAAGTTGCTGGTAAGGTTTATGTCTCAGATACAGTCAGCTCATATGCAATCCTTAGAGTTTTGCAAAAAACTCACCTTGTGAGCTCTGACAAGCCAAACAATGAATGATAAATAGAGTGTCACGTAGCCTACTACACAAAACATGTGGGTAAACTGATAGAAAAAACATGTATTGCTGATTTATTTGTATTCTGATACCAGTCCATCTATGCATATGTGCTAGCTTGACTGCTGTGAGTACTACTACTAACACTAATGGACTGAATTGGTTTTAGTAATTTTTCATTCAGTTACAAGTGCTTTTTTGTATAGTGATGTAAGAGTGCAAAAGTCTATTTAGTTATTAATTCCCCTACAGTCACTGAGTCTGTCAAACATTCTGAGTGGCTGCCATGTGTATAATTCTCTGGCTGTTTGGGTCAAAAAGTATAGTTGAAGAGGGGTGAGCTGAGGTGAGCAGCAGCAATGAAAACTCATGACTGTTGTTTATCTGTTTGATTCTGAAGTATTTTTATTCTTTTAAATTACACAATGGGTTAGCAATAGGTTGCATAATATAGCCAACAATACATAACTACATGAAAATAGCCTATGTATATTTAAACTGTTTGTAAATAAAAATAAAAAAAACTGTTTGTAAATAATAAAATATCAATTCACGAGCTTGGTTTAAAGAACTACACTACCCACAATCCCACAGTGGCAGAGAGAAGGCTCTAATTGGTTGAGCCCCGTCAGAGGTATACGCCCTTCAGTGTGTCACGCAGGTAGGCGGATACATAACATTGAGCAAAGCCCTCCACACTCACTCTGCTAAGTTTTATCTTGGCTGAGACATCAACGTTGAGACAGACTTTTTTCCTTTTGCCTTCCAAGGATTAATTTAATATTGTGAGAGGATTCATTTGAGGATTCACGTTCTGTTTTTCAACGGTGAGGTTCCCCGTTTTCAAGGTAAGGTAAATGGCTGTGGCTGTGGGGCTGTGTGTGTGTGTGTGTGTGTGTGTGTGTGTGTGTGTGTGTGTGTGTATCATGCTAACGTGCATTCCTAGCCACGTGTGCAGAGGTCGTTATGAAAAGGCTAATAATGTTTATTGTATTAAGTTAGCATGGTTGCTTTGGAGGTTTGTTTTTGTGTGGCTATGTGTATCTTTTGGCAATGTGTATCTTTTAGCCTATCATGCTAACGGGCCTTGTGCATTCCTGGCCACGTGTGTGTGTGTGAGAATGAAATCGGGTTGTTTTTCCTGTTATAACCGTTATATATATGGAAAGTTTAGTTAAATATAGTGCTTTGGAAGTTGAGATTTTTGGTTCAGAGTATTGAAAGAGCACAAACGCTGTTTCTCCGGTGAATTTTTGAACGTAAAGGTTTTTGAAAATGAAGGAAGCAAATCTGTATTGTTTTCTGTGGAACTGAATGAATCTAAATGTTTTTAAATGAGTTCTGACTAGCAGTTGTTGTTCGGCTTTGCAGGAATGTGGTTTTTCTGGTTGTAAGAGTGATTCATGATGAGTCATTATTGAGGCCATTCACATTGTACCCAGTGGTGTTTTCATACAAGTGGAGGATTCCAAAAGCTTGTTTTTTGTTACTAAAATACAACCAACTTAACTATTGTAATGGTTTAAAAGTGTATCCTGTATTACAATTAACATAGTATGAGCATATTTCATAAACACATTGACTGAGCTGGATAGTGAATTTACACAGCATGTACACATAAACAAAAAAAAACATTTTCTTCAAAAGAGAACAACTAGGCCTACAATGGCTATGCCTTTGTTCTAGGCTAGCATGCTAGTCAATGTAGCTACACAGATCGATCCCAGATTTTGGATACAGCTATTTTATAATTGTTGTGTTGCCACTGTGATGTGGAGTCTGCTTTTGCAGTTCAGTGTAAGCTTGCTTCGGCTTGTTTGAGTTGGACTGAGATTTTGGTGTAACATTTGTTTGTGACGATGGCCATTACTGTTTGTGCATGGTGTTTTACACTAGGTGTTTGCATTGTCTATTGCAGGGGCTTTCAAAGTGTGAGAGAGTGAGCCTCCCCTAAGAGAACAAATTTCAGTGGAGCCCCCCTCCCCCAAAAAAAGATGGTCTAAATCCCTTTGTGATATCTTTTAATTATTTAACACATTTTAAAACGACTCTGTTCCTATTTTGCACATTTTAAACATATTTTTGAAACATTCTAAACATCTGTGTGCGTTTAAAAAAAAAATTTAAAAACATTTTAACATCTTTATCTAATTATGTTTTTGTTTTGCTTTTTCCAAATACATTTGAACATCTTAATCCAGTGGTTTAATCCTGCTTCCTTTAAACCTGCAGTGTGTAGAATGTTGGGTTTTATTTCCTAGCAGATTTTGTAGAAAGTAATTATAATATCCATAAGTACATTTAATTTAGTGCATAATAGCTGAGAACATTTTTTGGATTATTATTTTTTCCCTTAGAAAGGGTCTCATATATGTCCATATTTCTGCATATTTTGGACCAAGGCCTAGTGCCGCCATCTTGAAAGTGTCATAGTTGGAATGTCATCAGGTGCATTGTTTAAAATTTTGAATTGTTCTTGTCCTTGAAGGCCACTGTAGCTTCTGTTATTATTCGAAAGGGTTGGGGTTACCCAGGGAGTGTTGCATGCTAGAACTTTGTAGAACTTTCTTGATGATGTCATATTACACACTGCACCTTTAAGCGTGGATAGTAGTGACTGAGTGTGCAGTGGAGTGAGAAAGATAGGCAGACAGACTTGCCCAAATTATTGACTATTGTTAAATGTCATTCACACACCCAGTGTTCTTTCGCTAGCGCCTCCAATGTCCTGCCCGGGGGGCGCGTCCCACAGTTTGAAAACCACTGGTCTATTGGGTGTTCTCTTAGTTTGCCACTTGAGTGAGTTTATAGGTGTTCTGTGCCACTCATTCATGCACAGGTGTAGTTAATTAGCTCTGCTTCTAGGGGGTTGTAATGTGTGAAAAGCTCAAGGGGTATGAATACTTTTTCATGCCACTGTACATACCAAAATGCTGTGTTCATTATCTTTAACCGTCTGAATATTTGTGTGATATGATTTGTTTTATTTAACACAGCATTGCTTGAAGTATTTGTCACGTAAAACATGAAATGTAACGGCATTTTTTAATATATTTGTGTTATTTTACTTATTTGTTTTTTGTGCATTTGTGTAATATGGGCTTAGACATGTATTTTGAGATGTTTTTTTTGTCTACAGATGCCACGTGCTTCACGCAAATCGACGACTGCTAAGCTGAGAGAGGCAGACAAGAAGAAGAAGATGATCCCAATTCCAACGACTCTGGCAAGAGGCTTCCAGCCAGGTATGTCATTATTATTATTATCATATACAACGGGGTTCAACATAACCGATGGCCCGCTGGCGATGATGGCTGCCTTTTTTAAGCAACAGTTTGAGATGAGCTATTAATAATTTTGTATTGAATTTGCTTTGTAATAGTTCATGGCACTGGGTCACGTCATCGCGTGGAGACTTGGGACAGATCTCCCCATACTAAGATGTTCAACCGATTGGTTCTCCCAGCTGAATCTCCAAATAAGAAGGTATGTTGTTGAAGGCCTTTTTGAGTTTTGATTTTGTTGTGAAATATTTTGAGTGCAATGGCAACATTTTATTTTTTCTGATTTATAGATGGTGCTTGTCGTGGGAGACTCCCATTTGCGTGCGTTGGTTGACGGTTACACGTTGATGCCAGAGGGGTGCCTGTCATTCGGATTCCTGTCGACACCTGGGGCCTCTGCCTCTGAGCTTCGCACAGAGCTGTTGCACGCAGACATCCCTGTCACTCCTGACATTGTCTGCGTATTGGCACCTTCAAACAACTTGACTTCTACACCTGGGATGGAACATGCTGCAAAGGACTTTGGGAAGCTGCTGCAAGCTGCACGCAGTCGCTGGTCTAAGGTTAGCCTTATGTCAATTACTATATGGCAAGACAAGACAGAACCTAGATTATTTTTTGTGACTGCTAAAGTGCAAGAAATTGGTATTGTGTAATCTAATGGAAGTATATGTATCCATTTAGGTTGTCGTGATCGACTTTCCACCAAGACTTAACACAGAGCAAGATCCGCAACTCCGTCTGAGGGAAGAATTCAACCGCATTGCAGTTCTTCAAGGTGAACAGATTTTAATGATGCAATTTCAAACTGTGTTTTTTTATTATGCAAGCTGTGTGATTCATTTGTAGTATATAATGATACTTATTTGTATTTACATTGTGATATTATATGTACACTATTTTGTGACATAAATCTGTGTCTTACAATTATTATTTCCCCTTTTTAAGGTGTCCCCTTCTGTCCACTTGCTGACAAGTTTCCTTTGGTCCGTCGTTCACTTTGGAGTCATGATGGGGTGAGTTAGTGTGTGGTTTTATAACTTGTCATATGTAGTGCCTCGATTACAATGTATTTTTAGTAATTATGAAAGGTGAAGGGAAAAGTGTCTTATAGTGAATGTTTTTTTTTTCCATATTAACAGATTCATCTGAGTGACACTGGAGGCATGGAGATCTTTGTGGACGTTCTCTGGAACTACGCCTATGAGCAGTTGGAGAAAGTGCAACCTGAGGCCCCGGTAACACCTAGGACCAGATCCCCACCGGTCAGAAGGATCAACCCTAGACTTGTTGTCACAGGAGAAGTACCACGTCGACAGGCCCTGGACCCGTTCAAGCTGACGCATGTTGGTTTTCGTGGCAAGGTAAAGATTTGCCCTCGTTTGAAAATATTAAATCGATTTTAATCTTTCAGTATAACATTTAGTGTAAACAGTGACAGTGTTAGTGTAAACATGTTTACCTAAGACAAATGATACATTTGTTTAAAATACCACCTTGTTTGTGAAGAAAATTATACATTTTTGAAGAGCTTTAGTTTTACTTATGCCACATTTATTGAATACATATTTCTACCTATGTGTTTTATAGCGCAGCCAACCTGAGAACTGGGATGAGCCTGAGGACTGGGATCAGCCTTGCATGAGGATCCTTCCTCATGAGGTTTGTACATTTGTATTATAGCTGAAAGGAAATTAAACAGTAATGATGCGTACAAGACAAGGTAAATTGTCAATGGCTCTATTTTGTTTTTTATTTCATAGCTTTGTTTACCAACCATGGTCCTGAAGGAATGCTCCGTGGTGTTAAATCCTATTCGGTTTAGCACTGAGAAGTTGGCTGCAATGGATCGCATTGTTCCTTCCAACCTTGACAGCCCTATGTATGCTACCATGGGGTACAGCAGTGGAAAGGTAATTTGTGTGATTTTAATATTAACTGTTTGTGAGTGCATACATATTAATAGTGCCTGTAATCCTGTATGACAGGCTTTACATTGTATAGTACATTGATAGTTGCATTGATAACAAATGTGTTATATTTCATTAACTGTTATAATTTCTGTTCTCTTCCTTTATGATAGAAACGGAAGGTGGCACATGGAACAACAGCTGTTGTCTCCAAACGAAAGCAGGCCCGCCCTGAGGTTTGTAATTTCTCAGTGAAATATGTACTTGTTTTTTGGTTGAAACATAGGAACTACTTTTTTCAGATTTCACCTTAATACAAGAGATAGTCCAACATTCTGTGTGTACTAGGTATTGTTTTGCCAACGATTTACAATTATTATCTAGGCATTTGAAACTCCAGCCACGATTGAGGAACCTTCAAAGCTGGTACCTCCCCGCCCTGTTCTAGAAGCAGCTGTACCAGCCACTCTGGAGGGCAGTGCTTTTGTGCATTCAAGCAAGGTAATTTGCATACAAACATGTGATGATTACACACATTCGTTGAATAGAGTGCAGTACTGTATCATCAATACTACCATCCATTTTTTATAATAGGGTGTCAAATAGCTTAGATGGAAATAAAGACACTTTTGTATATTTTGTTTAAGTTCCCTTTAAGACAGTGTAGTTTTGTGTTACCATTTCTCAATTGTAATGTACATGTATTATATAAAATTCTTACTATGTCATTACAGTTTTCTCAACTGGAGGGGGATGACCAGTCCCTGTGTTCTGTCGAGTGGCCGTTTCTTCAACGAGAGGTACAAACCTAGATAGTAGTAAAGGAATGGGGGGGAAAAGAGAGCATCTTGTAGCTTTTCATATCCTGCTATTGCTGAGTGAAATCGTATCTATTGGTTTATGCCATCTTTTATTGATAGAAAACTATTGCAAAAAAAGGGACACCTTGTGTTTTCTAGAGCACTAATATGTTATTGTTGGGGCTTCAGACAGAATCCAAACCGTTATACTCTTTATAGGTCTTTGTTAGTAGTGGGAAAATGCTACATTTATTTAATAGAATTGTTTCCTGTCAATCCAGCAGAACAGACCTGAGGGAAGCGTCCAGTGTTTAGGACCCGTTGGGATGCCGATCATCAATCAGAAGGTTTGTCATTCTACTTTGAGAACTTTAACTATTGACAGGGTATTTCCTGACATGGAATACAGTGGTGTTACATATCTTTTATTAAAGTATCTTCTCAGAATTTCTCATGATATTATTATATGATTTGATATTTCAAAAATAATAATATACTGATTTAAACTTAGATGTGAACTATGTCTTTAGTAACAACAAGAAGATGTTTGTGATGATTGTAAAAGGGGGGGGGGACATGTAGTAGCTTTTCATACATCGCTATCCTGAGTGGAATTGTATCTATTGGTTTATGCCATCGTATATTGATAGAAAATTATTGCAAAAAAGTTAAAGACACACACCTTGTGTTTTCAGTTTTTCTAGGAGAACTAATAAGATGTTTTTGGGCTTCAGATGAATTCCAAACAGTCATACTCTTTATAGCTCTTTATGTTAGCTGTGGGAAAAGGCTACATTTATTAAATAAAATTCTTTCCCGTCATTACAGCAGAACAGACCCGAGGGAAACGCCCAGTGTTCAGGTCCCGTTTGGATGCCGATCCTCAATCAGAAGGTTTGTCAATATATTCTGAGAACTTAAGCTTTGACAGGGTATTTCCTGGCACAGAATACAGCGATGTTACATAGCCTTTATTTTAGTATGTTCTGGAGATTTTTTAACAAAATATTTCAAAAAGGAAAATATACTTATTTACACTGATACTGCTTCAGACGAAATCCACACCGTTATACTCTTTATAGCTGTTTATGTTAGCCGTGGGAAAAGGCTAAATTCAATAAGTTTCTATTCTAAAGGCCCTTTTTATGAATACCTTGTTAATTCCAATGTAAACTATTGGTTAAAGCCCATTTTGATTGAACTTGCCTTCTGTTGTGTTTTTAGGCACCCTGTGATGTTGCACCTGCCAGAGCTGCTACAACAAGTCACGTGACTTATGAGAATCCTGGCTGTCTTAAAGGATCGTTTGACCAGAGCAGCCATATATTTGGGGACAATGCAGGTAAGCAGTGTGCTACAAATAGCATCGCCGCAATCATGACCCATGCCACCCATAGCGTTCTCAAATGGAAAAAAAAAAACATTCATCAAGTTCTAAAACAAGGAAATGGCTTGTACACATCTATGCTAGACAATAATGCAATCAGTGCAGCCAACACCACTGGGTATATTTACACTTCTGAGTTACCCAGACACTGCAAATTAAACGATAAACTGTTTAGTTTGCAATATTTTGATGATCTCTCTGGAGATATTAATCAAGAGGAGGATTATGACGCTTCTGTAGGAGACCTAGTCATGCCTTTAAAGCAAGCTATTCAGAAGGCACTGCAACAGACAGACACATGCTTGCTTAACATCAAAGACAATGTCTGTGCACTTTTCAACTGCACAGACAGTTTTGCAGTTTTCGATCCTCATTCTCGCAGTACTTGGGGTTCGGTTGCACCGGATGGAACCAGCATAGTAGCGCACTATGATACTGTGTATGAGTTATATGACCATATTGACAACCTTGTCAATTCCTTATATCAAGATGATGCCCCAATCAAATCGTTTGAAGTCACAGGTGTGAAAGCTGTTGAAGTAAACTCACCATTTACTGCTTTAACTGCACAGCCTGAAGCCAGCACTTCGACACATGACAGTACTTTTGACACTGACAGTGACTCGGATCTCAGTGTACTTTCGGTAACAGATAGAAATTCCCTTGCAGTAAACGCGTCTCTTTCCCTTGAAACTGTGCAGCCTGTAGCAAACACTTCTACATGTCACACAACTGTAAACATTGACAGTGATCTTCCAATTCACACAGATGGTGCATCAGATGTCCTTTTAATTTCTGTAACAGATAGTCCCAATATCACCTTCAAAGGATTGACATTTGGGGAAAAAAATAGAATCTGCACTAAGCTTAGTATAGTACCTAGTTTAGACCGAAATATTGTTGTACAAACCGTTAATATGGAACAGCCTGAACCATGCAAAACAACACCCGTTCAAGGCGACGGCAATTGCTTCTTTCGCTCTCTTTCGTCTGTATTTAGTGGTACTGAAACAAATCACAAGGTCTTTAGAAAGGTTATAGTCAAGCACATAGAAACAAATCCACTTCGTTACAGTACTTGTCTGAGACGGGGTGTGGCATCCGTGGAACAACATCTCAGGGAATCAAGAATGAAATATGTTGGTTCCTGGGCAACGGAATTGGAAATACAAGCTTCTGCAGATTTGCTTTGTCTTGATATTTACACATACAGTCAACAGAAATGGATAAAGTTTACAGCAAACATTGAGCAGGATATAAGAAAAGCAATATATCTGAACCACTGCAATGAACGCCATTATGAACCAATTGCATGTGTCAAAGAAAAAAACTCTTTTACATGCTTTAGTTTGATTAGCTTCTGTGAAATGTCACACAACATGTCCAATGCAGACCTTGTTTCACCAGGTAAAAAATGTACTGATAAAGTCACAAATCTAAGAAGAAAGAGAAAATATGCTGAAGACACAGAATGTAGGCAACTTACAAACCTAAAGAAACAACAAAAATATGCTAGTGATGAACCGTATAAAGCAAAGCTGAAAACTAGCAGTATCGATAAATATGCTTCAAATGAACCGTTCAGAGAGCAAGTAAAAACCAGCAGTATTGAAAAATATGGAAATAATGAACCATTCAGAGAGCAAGTAAAAACCAGCAGTATAGAAAAATATGCAAATAATCCTGCCCATCGTAACCAGGTGAAACAAAGAATTGTAATCAAATACAGAGAAGATCCGGCTTATAAGCCCTCTTTAATTGAAAGAAACTGTCAAAAGAGACTTAATCTAACCCTCTTAAAACACAATATTGACTTTGTAATTGAGCTTTTCCAAGATGAGGTCAAACATGGACCAGAACATGTTTGCTGTTCATGTCACAGATTATTGTTCAAAAGGCAAGTAAAATTATGTGACATAACTACATATGAATCCAAGGCTTCAACTGTGTCAGCAATTGCAAAACAATGCATTACTACAACATATCTCCATCAATGTGATAATGCATGTTTATCGCCATGCACACTAAAACAGACAGTTGCTGGGAAATTGTGGATATGTTTCAATTGCCACAACAAGATACTCAGTGGTAAGGTTCCCCAGGAGAGTGTTGTGAACAATATGGAATTAGATCCAATTCCAGAAGAATTACGGACACTGAACTCATTAGAACAACACCTGTGCGCATTGAATATTCCCTTTATGCGCCTTGTGGCATTACCGAAGGGTTCTCAGAATTCTGTGCATGGCCCCGTCACTTGCGTTCCATCAAACAACAATGTAGTCACTTCGGTTCTCCCAAGGCTAGAAAATCAAGATTTGATTATCCGAATAAAACTGAAAAGAAAGCTTAGTTATAAGGGCCATTATGAGTATCAATTTGTGCACACTCAAAAAATGGAAAATGCAATAGCATGTTTAAAGGACATCAATAAATGGTATAAGAACATAGACTTTAACACTGAATGGGAAAATCCCTTACAAAAAGATACATGTTCTGTTTCGAAAGAATGCAACCCAGTTAATGACACTACATCTGCAACTGAAAGCAGTAACACTATTGACAATACAACTCAATCAGACCAGGTGACGGATGATGATGAACATGACCACATATATGAAAGTCAAACACACGGGATACACTTGGACACATGTTTACAACCAATTGATATTGCACAAGAATTATTTGATCAGCATTTCGAAAGTGTTTTATCAATGGCTCCAGCTGAAGGAAACAGTCCTGTTAGGCTGCTGACAGATGTTGGCAATGAAGCAAAATGTTTTCCGACTCTTTTCCCCAAAGGGACAGGTACATTCCATGATACACGGCCACGCAGGCTCACTCTCAGTAGATACATAAACTCACGAATCCTAAATGCTGATGGGAGGTTTAGCAGCAACGTAGACTACATTTTCTATTCCCAATATTTATCTGAGGTCTATCAAGTTGTTTCCAATGTGTCCATAGCATTGAGAAAAGGTTACCATGCCGGGGAAACATTGGCTATAACTTCCGCCATGCTTTCAAACAAAGACTATGTAAACAATGTCTTAAAATGTGATCTTGGTTACAAGTTCCTTAAACCAATCAGAGGGACGCCCGTTTTTTGGCAGGGTGTTCAGAAAGATTTGTTTTCTCTTATTAGGCAGCTTGGGGTTCCTACTTGGTTCTGTTCATTTTCATCTGCTGATTTACGCTGGACTGAACTCATAGATGTTTTCATGAGAATACAAAACATACAGGGAAATGTCAACGACATGGATTGGTCACAGAGGTGCAATTTACTCAAAACTAATCCGGTTACTGCAGCTAGGATGTTCCAACACAGATTTCACACTTTCCTAAATGAAGTCATCAAGTCACCAGCTAACCCCATTGGTAAAGTTATTGACAGCTTTTTTAGAGTTGAATTCCAACAACGCGGCTCACCCCATACACATTGTCTGTTCTGGGTGGAAAATGCACCAAAAATAGGAAAAAACAAAGACGAAGAAGTCATAGAATTTATTGATAAATACATCAGTTGTGAACTCCCCCCCGCCACCGACGTATTACATGAAGTTGTTTCTAGCGTTCAAAAACACAGCTCCAAACACTCAAAGAGTTGTAGGAAAAGAGGCACAACATGCAGATTTAACTTTCCACGTCCTCCAAGCAACCACACCTTTCTTTGTAAAAGTAAAACAGACGAAAACCAGGAGGTAACAGATGTTGATCCAATAGACGTCTATTTGTTAAAAATACAAAAAGAAAAAGAGGTGGCTAAAAATGTCATGGCAAGGGTCAAACATGCTCTTTCGAATCCTGACCTAACCTTTGACACTGTGGATCAGCTATTTGCTTCCATTAACATCACACAGCAAATGTTTCAAAAAGCCTACCAATTGACAACAAATAAAAATGCTGTTGTACACAAACGCAACCCATCAGATGTTTGGGTTAATCAATACAACAAAGACCTATTGCGTTGCTGGAATGCCAACATGGACATACAATATGTCTGCGATGCTTTTGCTTGTGTAGTTTACATAATATCATACATCTCAAAAGCAGAACAAGAAATGGGCTTATTGTTACAACATACACAAAATGAAATGAAAAAACATGGCAATTTAGACGCAAAACAAACACTAAATAAGTTGGGAAGTGTCTTTCTCCATAATCGCGACGTTTCTGCTCAAGAAAGTGTTTATCGAGTTACAAACATGAATCTGAAAGAATGCTCAAGAAATGTCACATTTATCCCTACTGGGGAAAATATTGTCAGAATGAGTCTTCCTCTCTGTGACCTTAAACGCAAAGCAGAACAGGGGGACACATCAACAGACCAAATATGGATGACGAGCTTAAATGACCGCTACCAAAACCGCCCCCAGGGCACAATTTTCCATGATATTTGTCTAGCAACATTTGTTTCAAAATACAGAGTTGTGTACGGGATAGAGCAGCACAGCAAAGGCGCTGTTAAACTGGAAAATAACACTGGCTTTGTTAAGGAAAGAACTAGGACATCTGATGCTGTTGTTAGATACGCTCGTTTCTCAAAAACCAAATATCCAGAAAAACACTACCAAAGTTTGCTACAATTGTTTTTGCCTCATTATTCAACAGATCAGTTAAAACCTCCAACATACAGCAGTTATGAGCAGTTTTACAGCACTGGTTCCATCACTAACAGCAGCAATACAACGCAAAGTGTTAAAGAAGTTGTAGATTTCAACAGATCCAAATTTGAAGTAGAAGCAGATGAGCTTGACAGATGCCAAGAGGTTGCAGGGCACCATGGGGCTCACGAAGAGGCATGGGCAGACCTTTGTCCTGAATCAGAGTTGGAGCGATTAGAATGTCAGGAGGAGATGACCAATAACAACGACACAAATCCAAATGAAAGAGAAACCATACCAGACTTGCAGTCAGACACAAATGCAACACTGTCTAAAGAATTCCCCACACACACAATACAAAGAGCTGAAGGTCTGTCCATTATGCGCACATTAAATGATCAACAGACTGAAATATTTTACAAAATCCGCACATGGTGCCTTGACAAAGTCAATGGCAAAAACCCCGACCCGTTCCGCGCATTCATTTCAGGGGGAGCAGGCACAGGAAAGTCCCACCTGATTAAAGCTGTGTACTATGAGTCATGCAGACTCTTAGCAAGAATGTCCAGTAATCCAAACGACACTCATGTTTTGCTAGCTGCTCCTACAGGAGTAGCAGCATATAATATCAACGCAAGTACAATACACAGCACCTTTGCAATTACTACCAATGCCTCACTGCCATATCAACCTCTAAAAGAGGACAAAATCAATACTTTAAGAGCCACAATGAAAGACTTACAAATACTTATTTTGGACGAGGTGAGTATGGTTGATCATAAAATCCTTACATACATCCATGGCAGATTACGACAAATAAAGCAAAATGGAGATTATGCATTATTTGGGAATGTATCAATCATGGCAGTTGGTGACTTTTTCCAGCTTGCACCTGTAAAGGGAAAACCTCTTTACCAAGAGCAAATGGTGACCGATCTGTGGAACAATCATTTCACTCACATTGAGTTGACAAAAATAATGCGACAAAAAAACCAAGACTTTGCTAAAACATTAAATCGTCTTAGAAAACACAAACGAGGAGACACACTTTATGTGCGAGATGAGGTCTTACTAAAACAATGTGAGACAGGCATGGGGGAATTTACACAGGACCTTCACATTTTCTCCACAAACACTGCAGTGGCAGTACATAACATCACCATGTTACACAAGACATGTACGGATGTAGTGCAAATTCAAGCTCAAGATTCTCACAGAAACCCAGACACAGGACATATAACAAGAAAAAGTAGTCCACAAACTTTTGATAAACAAACATGCTTAAGCAGACTGTTAACTGTTGGTCCATCAGCTCGCGTTATGCTCATCAAAAATATAGATCTGTCAGACGGACTGGTCAATGGTGTATTCGGTACTGTTTGCAAAATCACATTTGATGGAAACGATCAGTTTCCCAAAACCATTTTTGTTAACTTTGATGATGACAAAATTGGCAGGAAACTCAGGAGTAGGTCTATATGCTCAGAGCCGCAATTTCAACAAGCAACACCCATACATGCTGTGGAAGACAAAACAATGACTGGTGGAGCGAGACGCCAATTTCCATTACGCCTAGCATGGGCCTGTACCATACACAAAGTTCAAGGTTTAACTTTAGAAAGAGCTGTAGTGTCCCTTAAAAAGATCTTTTCAGCTGGCCAAGCATATGTAGCATTAAGCCGAGTAACATGTGTAGAAAACCTTATCATTCAAGACTTTAAAGCCACTGCCATCTATTCAAAACCAGACATTGACATTGCCTTGCAAAATATGGAACCATTCATTGCAACTCCCCCAGCACAAATAACTTCAAGTCTCAAAATATGCTTACACAATATTCAGGGCCTATGCCAACACATAGAAGACCTTAAAAATGACCAGAGAATCTTGAATGCTGATGTCATTTGCCTAACAGAGACATGGCTGGAACAAAACACACCAGTCAATACCATTGAAATGCCAGGGTGGACATTCATACACAAACCCCGGTCTCAATCCTACCATAACATGAACCACTTCCAAGACTTGGTGAAGAAGCAGCATGGTGGAGTGGGCTGCTATCACAAAGACCATATCACTTGTAACATTATTGACATGCCATGCAGTGATTTGGAAGCCATCATCTTTAATGTTCAGCCATTGAATTACAATTACATTGTGCTGTACAGACCACCGTCATACAAACTCGGCTTATTCAAAAGCAATCTCGCTTTGCTACTAAACCACTTTAACCAACTTTCAGGAGGCAAGGTAATTATGGGAGATTTCAATGACAATGCCCTTGTTTCAAAATCTGCAGAACATTTCATGCAACAGCAAGGTTACACCCAAATTGTCTCTTCACCAACAACAGAAAGTGACACAATTCTTGATCATGTTTACATTCGTGACATTGATCCCACACATATCAAACTACAAATTCTGTCCACATACTACAGCTATCATGAATGTCTCTGTTTAGATTTCCTCTATGCCAACTAGAGCCTTCTCTAACTGGTTTTTAATGTTTAACCTGTATAATCTTGAAACATTTTTTTTTTTTTAGCACTACCCAATGTTTGAGCTAAACAAATCTGGATTACAGGCCTTTGCTCATTTCTAAACCATTAATGACAGTTAGAGGAACACCTGTCCTTAAATTTACTGCATTTATGTTCCTCATTTTCTATTTTTTCTAAATGAATATTATCCATTTTTAACTTTTGAGATTTGAACTTTCAATTTTCTCCCCATTTTTTTTTTAATAGATTTGCCCCTCTAATCAAAGCCGTAGAGATGTTATCCCTTTTCATCTTTTTTCCCTATTCATCTATTACTAACAATTTACAATAGGGGTACATTGATAAACTATTTGTTAATGCTTAGTTAATAACTCATAGCTAACATACCATTTATAAATACTTACGTAATGCTTAATAAGCATTAACTAAGTAAAACTAACTGTTATCCTTAGTTAATGCTAATCTAAGCATTAACTAAGTATAATGAACTGTTATGCTTAGTTAATGCTAAGGTAAATATAGTTAACTAAGCATACTTAATGCAAATTATGTCCACATACTACAGCTTTCATGAATGTCTCTGTTTAGATTTCCTCTATGCCAACTAGAGCCTTCTCTAACTGGTTTTTAATGTTTAACCTGTATAATCTTGAAAAAAAAATTCTTTTTAGCACTACCCAATGTTTGAGCTAAACAAATCTGGATTACAGGCCTTTGCTCATTTCTAAACCATTAATGACAGTTAGAGGAACACCTGTCCTTAAATTTACTGCATTTATGTTCCTCATTTTCTATTTTTTCTCAATCAATATTATCCATTTTTAACTTTTGAGATTTGAACTTTAAATTTTCTCCCCATTTTTTTTAATGGATTTGCCCCTCTAATCAAAGCCATAGAGATGTTGTCCCTTTTCAGGGACAACATTGCGTTGCTTTTTTTCCCTATTCATCTATTACTAACAATTTACAATAGGGGTACATTGATAAACTATTTGTTAATGCTTAGTTAATAACTTATAGCAAACTAACCATTTATAAATACTTACGTAATGCTTAATAAGCATTAACTAAGTAAAACTAACTGTTATCCTTAGTTAATGCTAATCTAAGCATTAACTAAGTATAATAAACTGTTATGCTTAGTTAATGCTAAGGTAAATATAGTTAACTGAGCATACTTAATGCCCAACCAATCATTACTTAACATTAAATAATGTTAAATACTTATTAACAAACCATTAATAACATTACGTAAGTATTAATCCACAGATATATGATGTACCCTCATTGTAGTGTGTTAGCCATGGATTTAGGTTACCTTTTTATTAAATCTTAAACACACCATTTTGATTTGAGAACCCAAATTTTTTGCCTCTCAAAACCCAACCCCCCGTCCACGTCGTGAGAGGCGGAAACAGTGTGTCTGGATTCCAGGTCCATCCAAGCCGCTGTCTGAATGGACCTGGAAACATGCTGGCCAACGGGGCTCTGGTATAGCAAAGCAATCATTTATTTCTTACAGGTGGCGCTATAATGAAGGTAAAAGCAGTTTGGTTTACGCCTAGACACTGGCTGAGGCTTCATCTTTTGACCAGACTTGACAGGTATGTTTGATTTCTGAAAGTCTGACGGTCATAAACTTTATATCCACAGATGCCCACAAGTCAGCTGCATCTTTTGAGATAGGCCACGCCCATTTGCGATAGGATGTGTCAGTCACCAAAACATACTCCTCCTACAGTCTTTGCCCGATTTGGACGAAACCAAAAGCATTATGCTCTACCGACTCCCACGAGCAAAAGTGGGTCAAATAGTTCTTCTACGACTATCGGAAGACCAAACGGTAGCGCTTTAAAGATATGCACATTAGCTACCTTGTACCAAACTGCTCCTAAATCCAAAACGGTTCATCCTATTAACACCAAACTTCACACATGTGTTTGTCCTATGGTTCTCAGGTTGGTCCTACTTTTTCCTTAAATTGCTCCAAAAGGGGGCGCCAAAAACACACTTGAGCATCTTTCTCTGCGATTTCTTTTTTGCCTTTTGGTCTATAACTCCCAAACCAAACATCCCACATTCAAAAACTTTACATCCCCTGATTCCGTGAAGAGAGGAGCCGGTGCCGCGGACGACGACGCCCGATCCCGAGTTGCGTGGGAGGCTTGGCCCCCGGTCAAAACTGCTTGCAGTTCTAGTTATTATTATTATTATTATTATTATTATTATTATTATTATTATTATTATTATTATTATTATTATTATTATTATTATTATTATTATTATTATTATTAATAATAGTATTATTAGTGTTATTATTATTATTATTATTATTATTATTATTATTATTATTATTATTATTATTATTATTATTATTATTATTATTATCATTTATATAGTGTTAGGGTTAGGGTTAAGCTGGACCAAATACATATTCTGAACTGAAAGTTAGAAGTTGACAATGCTATTTAGAAGTTGAAAAGTTTCCCCTATGCACCTGCTCTCTGTCTCGCTTTCATTCAATGTTTGCGATCGGCACGGCATGAGCTACATTCCTATTCTCATGCAAAATGCCAGTCATGATATAAAGCCGTTTGATTTCCAGTCGTGCTTGAACTGAATTCATATTTTTCCGGCATTATCGCACGTCAACACAAAGCACGCCAGATCTCAAAAGGAATCGTGATGTGTGTGTGTGAGAGAGAGAGAGAGAGAGAGAGAGAGAGAGAGAGAGAGAGGGGGAGGGAAAGAGAGAGAGAGAGAGAGAGAGAGAGAGTGTGGGGGAGGGAAAGAGAGAGAGAGAGAGAGAGTGGGGGAGGGAAATAGAGAGAGATAAAGAGAGACATAGATGGAGAAAGAGGGGGGAGAGAGAGAGAGAGAGGGGGAGGGAAATAGAGAGAGGGAGGGAGGGAGAGAGATAGAGACAGAGAGAGAGAGAGATAGGGCAGAGGGAGGCAGAGAGAGAGAGGGAAAGAGAGAAGTGGAGAGAGACAGAGAGAGAGAGAGAGAGAGAGGGAGATAGACAGAGAGAGAGAGAGAGAGAGAGAGAGAGAGAGAGAGAGAGAGAGAGAGAGAGAGAGATTACATTTTAGATTGTGTATTAAATGTGTAGTCAGGGATTCTGGAGAACACTTGTTGTCAAAATCACTCACAATCCGCTAACTGTCCGTACTGTGTTTGCGCTTGAAAACCAATCCAGTGTTAGTACACAGCCTAGGCTCTGTAAACTGGTAAGTAAACACAAAGGGGCCATCATAGCTACAGCAACATGTCCATTTACAGAGCCTGGGCTGTGTATTAACATTATATTTATTTTCCCCAGTGCACACACAGCACAGACAGGTAGCGGATCATGAGGAGATATTCACTGGTTTTGAAAAAAAAATAATCAAAAATTGACAAGCGTTCTCCAGAATCCATGGCTCTTAGAATCAAAATCAAATCAAATCAGTTTTATTTGTATAGCCCAAAATCACAAACACATTTGTCTCAGTGGGCTTTACATTTCATAAAATATGATATATGATACAATATGATACAATATGACACCCTGCCCTTACACCCTTAGCTCGGCTGAGAAAAAACTCCCAGTAAAAACCCTTTACCGGGATTAAAACAAATTTTTTTAGGAGGGACCCTGAAGTGATACATGGACCCAACTTGAGTGACTTTCTACGGACAACAGGTGAGAGAGATAGAAGGAGAGACAGAGAGAGAGGGAAAGAGAGAGAGAGAGAGGGATATAGATGGAGAGATAGGGAGAGCGAGAGAGAGATAAAGAGAGAGAGAGAGGGAGGGAGATAAAGGGAGAAAGAGATGGAGGGGGGAAAGAGAGATAGAGAGAGAGACATGGAGATAGAGAGAGAACGGGAGAGAGAGAGGGAAAGAGAGCGAGCAAGATGGAGAGAAAGAGAAAGGGAGAGAGAGAGAGAGAGATACTTTCTAAGGACTACCTATATTGAAAAGCAGGTTTTTCAGTAGCATCTTAAAGTTTGCAATTTATCAAACCTACATTCAATTGACAGTTATCCAGTTGGACTAACCCATCTGTCTGGATAATGACCAGCTTTCGAGATGATGTACGTTTGTTGATTAAATGTGATTGCATAAATCTGACTTAAGTGGCTTTTATTATGTTTAGTGTCAGAAATACAGAACATGTTAAAGATATCGTGCGTAACTCCTGTCACTCCCACGATAAATTATAAGTAATTAAAACAACACTGTCGGTGCATCGCCATCTACATGAGGTAAAAGCCTTCAGTGATGGCGCATGGATTTTATACCTTCTGCTGTACGTCCAGGTTTTTTTTTTCTTAGCAGTCGAATCAACAACTGAAACATTTCTTGGGCTCTTCTTGGGGATTTTTCTGAGCTCCTGTGCCAGTGTCGGGGGGGGCGGGGGGGGGGTGAGTGGGGGGGACACCAGTTTGTAAACGCTGCCATACTGAGAAATACAGAGAGAGTGTTGTAGGGAACTGATAGGCTTAATCAACTTTGGGGTCAACTTGTTTGGGCGATTTTTTTCTTTCATGGCACCGACATTCATACACGTGGAAAAAATATACGCACTATAGCTTTAAGGAACCTTTACAATAGCAATCAACAAATATAAGTGTCTGCTATTCCCCTGTGTGTCCATAACATATCCATAAAAAAAATACAAAGCCGCTTGTTAGCAATTTTACAATAGTCTGTTGAGTGTGTGTTTGCGGTTGATAGGCCAGTAGTGGGTTAGTTTGCATTGTTTTAATGGGCCCAGAGAAGCCATAGCAACAACAACAACAATAACAATATACGGACAAAGGAGCTTTAAAAAATGTCCACTAAAGTTGAAGAGGTGACCGTACAAAACCCTTGATAACGGCACTGAACAAATGCAGCTAATTCAGAACGCTGCTGCTCGAGTCCTCACTAGGACCAAACAAGTGGATCACATTACCCCAGTTCTGAGGTCTTTACACTGGCTTCCTGTCACTCAAATAATTGATTTCAAAATGCTGATGTTGGTTTATAAAGCACTAAATGGTTTAGGGCCAACATACATTACTGATCTGCTGATACGTTATGAACCGTCCAGAGCCCTTAGGTCGTCTGGGACAGGTCTACTTACAGTCCCTAGAGTTAGGACTAAACGAGGAGAAGCAGCTTTTAGTTTTCATGCACCAAATATCTGGAACAAACTCCCAGAAAACTTGAGGTCTGCTGCAACCCTCAGTTCTTTTAAATCGAGTCTGAAGACTTTTCTGTTTCCATTTTCCAACCTGCAATTTTTATTTTATTTGCTTCTTTTATTCGCTTTTAAATGTCTTCTAATGTGTTTTACAGTATCTCACAAAAGTGAGTACACCCCTCACATTTCTTCACATTTTTCATTATATCTTTCCATGCGACAACACTGAATAAATGACACTTTGATACAATGTCAAGTAGTCAGTGTACAGCTTGTATAACAGTGTAAATTTACTGTCCCCTCAAAATAACTCGACACACAGCCATTAATGTCTAAACTGCTGGCAACAAAAGTGAGTACACCCCTTAGAAAAAATTTACAAATTGGGCCCAAAGTGTAAATATTTTGTGTGGCCACCATTATTTTCCAGCACTACCTTAACCCTCTTGGGCATGTAGTTCACTAGAGCTTCACAGGTTGCAACTGGAATCCTCTTTCACCCATTTATGACAACATCACAGAGCTGGTGGATATTAAAGACCTTGCGCTCCTCCACCTTCCGTTTGAGGATGCCCCAAAGATGCTCAATAGGGTTTAGGTCTGGAGACATGCTTGGCCAGGCCATAACCTTTACCCTCAGCTTTTTTAGCAAGCCACTGGTCGTCTTGGAGGTGTGTTTGGGGTCGTTATCATGTTGCAATACCACCCTGCGGCCCAGTTTATGAAGGTTGAGTGCACGTGGTCAGCGTCGTACACAGAGGTTGGCTTTGGAAAATAGACGTATGAGTGCTGCCAGCATTGCTGAAGGGCTTGAAGGGGTGGGGGGTCAACCTGTCAGTGCTCAGACCATACGCCACACTCTGCATCATACTGGTCTGCATGGCTGTCATCCCAGAAGGAAGCCTATTCTAAAGATGATGCACAAGAAACCCCACAAAAAGTTTGCTGAAGACAAGCAGACTACGGACATGGATTACTGCAACCATGTCCTGTGGTCTGATGAGACCAAAATACATTTATTTGGTTCAGATGGTGTTAAGAGTGTGGAGCGGCAACCAGGTGAGGAGTACAAAGACAAGTGTGTCTTGCCTAGAGTCAAGCATGGTGGTTGGAGTGTCATGGTCTGGGGCTGCATGAGTGCTGCCAGCAGTGGGGAACTACAGTTCATTGAATTCTAACATGTACTGTGACATACTGAAGCAGAGCATGATCCCCTCCCTTCATAAACTGGGCCGCAGGGCAGTACTGCAACATGATAACGACCCCAAACACCCCTCCAAGACGACCAGTGGCTTGCTAAAGAAGCTGAGGGTAAAGGTTATGGACTGGCCAAGCATGTCTCCAGTCTTAAACCCTATTGAGCATCTTTGGGGCTTCCTAAAACGGGAGATGGAGGAGCGCAAGGTCTCTAATATCCACCAGCTCCTTGATGTCGTCATGAATGGGTAGAAGAGGGTTCCAGTTGCAACCTGTGAAGCTCTAGTGAACTACATGCCCAAGAGGGTTAAGGCAGTGCTAGAAAATAATGATGGCAAAACAAAATATTGACACTTTGGGCCCAATTTGGAATTTTTTTCTTAGGGGTGTACTCACTTTTGTTGCCAGCAGTTTAGACATTAATGGCTGTGTGTCGAGTTATTTTGAGGGGACAGTAAATTTACACTGTTATACAAGCTGTACACTGACTACTTGACATTGTATCAAAGTGTCATTTATTCAGTGTTGTCGCATGGAAAGATATAATGAAATATTTGAAGAAATGTGAGGGGTGTA
>NC_137230.1:35265511-35268011 GCF_949987685.1 Ammodytes marinus
TCTCTCTCTATCACTCTCTCTCTCTGTCTCTCTTTCTCTATCGTTCTCCCTCTCCCTCTCTCTGTATCTCTCTCTCTCCCTCTATCACTCTCTCTCTCTGTCTCTCTCTCTCTATCGTTCTCCCTCTCCCTCTCTCTCTCTATCGTTCTCCCTCTATCTCTCTCTCTCTCTAGCCTGCTGAGAACAACCTGGTGACAGCATACTTGTATTTGTTTATTTATGCCTGTGTGTGTGTGTGTGTGTGTGTGTGTGTGTGTGTGTCTTTTTTTTTTTAACCTTTATTTCTACAGGTAAATCCCATTGAGACCGGAGACTCTTTTACAAGGGAGACCTGTTTTCCTTTCCCACGTTACCATCCACACACACATTCATACACCGATAGCAGCAGGCTAACTATCGACATTCACACGAGGCAAGGTGGGTGAAGTGTCTTGCCCAAGGACACAACAACCATGACACATGTGGCAGGGCGGGGATCGAACCTCCAACCCTTCGATCAATGGCCGACCCGCTCTACCAACTGAGCCACGATCGCCCCATTTCTTATTTTATGACTACATGAACCAATCAGGGGCTGCCTTCCACTAACAGACAGAAAGTGGGGAGGGTCCGGTCTGACGGTCGGCTAGATTCACGACTACATGAACCAATCAGGGGCTGAGAAGTGTGCAAAAGCATGGCAAGGCAAGTTTATATAGCACAATGCAAGGCTATTCAAAGTGCTTTACAGGGGCAGAGAATGCATTAGAATTGCAATACCAGGCTAGCATGGCCAGGGCTATTTTCTCAATGCTCTTAAACAGTAGTGTCGGCATATTCTTTCCAGCACTATTCTTGTCAATAAAAGCACAGAATAAACGTAGTAAAGTGAGGCCAAGTCTCCCCAGCAGCGGTGTAGTCTTAACAGCAAACGATCTGTGGGAGATCAAATATGTTTTTTTTTAAGAACCAAACGTTTGAGTGACATATTGTTGGACGGGAGCAACAGAGAGGTTTGTAAATTGGGTCTTAAATTATTCAGGAAGGCGAAAAAGGAGAGGCGAAAAAATACAAAACACAAAACAGACAGAGACCCATACGCACACACACACAAACAGAGACGCACACACACACAAACAGAGACGCACACACGCACACACACACACACACAGACACACACACACACACACACAACAGTTGAATGGTTTAGAAACATAATTCATTGACTAACTGATGACCCCAAGAATAAACTACTGCAGGAAACAACTTCAATATGTGAACTTATTTCTTCTCAAAACATTATTATTCATGTACATCTCTCCTAACGAACATCTAATATTGTTATTATTTCACCAGCAAAACAACAACAACAACAACTATTCCAGCTACACTACATGTGTCTGCTGCTGATAATGAAGCGAAAACACAAGTCATAACATGTGTATTAGACATGGAATTAATGGTGTTAAAGGAATACTTCACCCATACGGAACCAGCGTTATACCATTATAACATAACTGTTATAATATAATGAATGAGGTTTTTCTTCCCTCAGTCTTCCCTCAGTCTTCCCTTGGCCCAGCTGTCCTGTTAATCCTAACCCTTACTGTGATGTCACAAGAAGGAAACTGTAGGGTTAGACAGTGAGACCATAACACACTCTTTCTGCCTTTTCTCAGGCTAGGATGAACTGATTTCAATTGTATTTGGACATCTATACTACATAGGATCTCCGAGTTCAATACACCTTCATATTCCAACCGGTGAAGTAGGCCTTTAATGAGAAACAAAAACAAATATTTTAGATAAGTTACAGTTGATTTTCATGTTGTGTAAAACTGAAAATGTTTCTTGAATACAAATTGCAGCTTTTATCTCATTAGAACCTAAAAAGCGTAAACATATTTCCCTTTCACACGTTACCATTCACACACACATTCATACACCGATAGCAGCAGGCTAACTATTGACATTCACACGAGGCAAGGTGGGTGAAGTGTCTTGCCCAAGGACACAACAACCATGACACAAGTGGCAGGGCGGGGATCGAACCGCCAACCCTTTGATCATTGGCCGACCCGCTCTACCACCTGAGCCACAGTCGCCCCATTTCTTATTGTATGAACCAATCAGGGGCTGCCTTCCACTAACAGACATAAAGTGGGGAGGGTCCGGTCTGACCATCTTTTGACTTTGACTGATCATTGAAAGCTGAACGTGTTATGTTTTGATAGATCTACGGTTAATAGAAAGGGCCTAGTTTATGACAAGTTGAAACTAAACAGCATCCAGGCTAACAACCCTGCTACACACATCTCTACTACTCTATATCTAGCTGCTGATATTTAAGTGAAAAACAAGAAATGCAAAAAAGATAAAATAAAATTCTGCCTCAGACAAAATGGAGTTTGCATCACTGCATCATGCAGTTGTTGGAATGTTTCATAATAATTGTTTTCTCCCTGAAAGATTGGATTCAATTTAAATGTGTTTGTGTTTGTGTGTGTGTGTGTGTGTGTGT
>NC_137230.1:35308011-35313011 GCF_949987685.1 Ammodytes marinus
GAGAAAACTTGACAAAACACATTAGGTTAATTGGTCTTCTTACATAAATACCAGCTCTAGATATATAGACAGAACGCTCCACACAAAACGCTGACTGCAAAACCCACTGTCTGAATGAATGAAATACGTGCCATTAGCTGATCTCTGTCTGTCTGTCTGCCTGTCTCTCTGTCTCTCTCTGTCTCTCTCTCTCTCTCTCTCTGTCTCTCTCTCTCTCTCTCTGTCTCTCTCTGTCTCTCTCTCTCTCTCTCTCTGTCTCTCTCTCTCTCTCTCTCTCTCTCTCTGTCTCTCTCTGTCTCTCTCTCTCTCTCTCTCTCTCTCTCTCTTTGGTTTCAGTAAATGAGACACACCCTCCCTGATCCTTTAGTATATGTCCAGCATTATAGGCAAAAATAAAAAAATAAATAATAATAAAACATTTAATAAAAATAATAATCAAATAAAATAATGCAAGAAGGCTTTGCTGGCCACTGGACAGACACACCGTAAAACCATATGTCCATGCTATGTTGTTTGTTTATTACAGGCAGGTCTAGATACCCCACACACACAACCACATAATAAGTATGTTATATTAGATTAAGCTGATATGATCCAATAGAGACAGTGCATGAAATAGGCCACGCCCATCGTGGGGGAAAACATTGAACAGCGCTCCATCCACTTTGTATTGAAGGAGACCTGTCTTCTACAAACAAACTTAATTAAAACGTAATCGAACATCCATTTAACAAAAAAACTTTACTTTCTTTAAAGCCACGACTCTTGTCTGTCCATACGAGTTGTTTTTGTGAAAAAAGTATTGAGTAATTTTCAATATTGAGGTGTTTTTTTCCCGTCCATGAGGGTTAGCCTATGGTTAGCCTACAGCAGAAGGCTAACATTAGCCTAGCATTCAGCATACATTAGTTAAGAGTTTTGTCTCGATATTGAAAATGACTCAATACTTTTTCACCAAAACAGCTCGTATAGACAGACAAGAGCCGTGGCTTTAAAGAAAGTCACGTGTATTTGTGAAAGGCATGTCGTATTACGTTTTTATTAAGTTTGTTTGCCGAATACGGGTGTCATTCAATATAAAGTGGATGGAGCGCTGTGTATTGTTTTCCCCCACGATGGGCGTGGCCTCCGATTATGACGCGTTCCGCACTGTCTCTATACTAGTATCAGTTCAGATATATGCTTGTGTCATTTTGTTTTTGTGCTTGTGTGTTGTATTTTTGTAGTTTTTATTAATGGTTATTTTAAGCCAACAACCTGCCAGGGACTACAAGTGAACATTAGCATTAGCATTACATGGCTAAATCTGGCACATTTACATGGTGAATTTACGCAATACCCTCATTGGATACGGACCGATGCCACCGATCCAAACTCCATAGTCCATTTAAAAAAATATATATATGTTATTATTTGAACTAATTTGGTTGTTTTTCAATGTAGTTGTTTGATCATAATGGTGCTTGCTCCTTCTCTGCTCCTATTTACTAAGTTTTTATGCAGGTAAGTTAAAGGTGCAGTGTGTAATATGATATCATCAAGAAAGTTCTACAAAGTTCTAGAATGCTACACTCCCTGGGTAACCCCAACCCTTTAGAATAATAACAGAAGCTACAGTGGCCTTCAAGGACAAGAACAATTCTACATTTTTAACAATGCACCTGATGACATTCCAACTATGACACTTTCAAGATGGCGGCACTAGGCCTTGGTCCAAAATATGCAGAAATATGGACATACATGAGACCCTTTCTAAGGGAAAAAATAAATATTCTAAACATGTTTTTCAGCTATTATGCACTAAATTAAACGTACTTATGGATATTATAATTATTTTCTACAAAATCAGCTGGGAAATATAACCCAATATTCTACACACTGTAGGTAAGTTAAGTTTCCCTTTGCTCTTTAGTACTTGAAGCATTAAACCTACTCATGTGGGGCTTTAAGTGAAGCTGAAAAAGCCTTTCTAAAATCTACTACCAAATACTATTTTGCGCACACAGGCACTTCAGACACCAATTTATTTCCCCCTTTCAACCCGGTTGTTATGCTCTATTGGACAAGGAACAACAGCAGTTATTCAGGCAAATAATAGCCAAGCCTCGTAGCCGGGGCTTTCAAGGGCTCTCACTTCACTATTTATGACTGAGTGTTTAGTTAAATAGTGTATACTGCATACACTCACTCACTGCATCCGCCAAAATACCTCGTTTTAAAGGTGCAGTGTGTAACTTTGGTTGTGTCAGAGAAGTGAATATGTTCTGAGATATACAGCACTGGAAAAAATTAAGAGACCAGTCTGTATTTTTCTTCAATCTTCATCTCTACATTACTTAATGGAAATGCTCTTAATGACAAAACATGTATAGGAATTTGGTAGAAATGTTGTCAGTAGTTTATATTACAAAAGCAAAATGTTCATTCCACTCAAACATATGCCTATAAAGAATAAAATGAGAGACACTGAACATGTGGAGTAGTATCGTTTTTCCACAACTGTATATTTTCAACTGAATAAACAAACTTTCCTCACAGGAAAATGTGATCCTTGGAACACTGTTTGAAGTTAAAAAGCTTCCTGAAAAGTTACTGTTTCACTTTAGTGGTTTACAGCAACTAGGCCCCACCATTTGGTTTACAAACATATTATAGTCTCATGTTTAGTTATAGGTTCCTCAAAACAATTTTGATTTATGATGATATAATTATTCAAAACTAAGAATTACATGTAGAGAAAATATGTTTTTGTAAACTAACTGCAGGCTTTTCAAATGTAAACAAATCCCCCTCTGAAACTGCATACCTTAAATACCTTTAAATCAGTAGAGCTGGCTCGTTGAAGTGCACTTACCCTGCGTTCCAAATCACATACTCTTTCTTTTTACTACACTACATACTAAAGTACAGAAGAGTTTTAGGGCCACAGACAGGAGAGAAAAAATATCAGATAAGGAATATTTTTTTTTCATTATGTCGAGAAATGTCAAGAATAAAGACGAATACTGCAAAATGCTATTGGAGTTAGTGGGGCATCTTGGTCATTTCAGCATACTACAATTGACGTGCATGTATTGGGACATCCTCAATCTTTTTTTCTGGCGTACTAAATAGTAGGGAAGTATGGGTATTGGAACGCAGGGACAGTTGTATTTGTGGGTGTGTGGGTGCAGGAAATGGGAGATATAAACCAATAATTGAGGCAATAGATTGAGTGGCGACTGTGACCGTTGCTACTAAACTGAGCGAAGATAATGGCCTGTTTTAAAAAGACAATGAAAATAAAAAGCCTGGTCAGCATAAGAGAAGAAGGGTGTGTGTGTGTGGGGGGGGAGGTGTGTGTGTGTGTGTGTGTGTGTGTGTGTGTGTGTGTGTGTGTGTCTTGTGTCTTTTGTGTGTGTGTGCGTTTGTGCGTACGTATATGTGTGTGTGCGTATGTATATGTGTGTGTGTTTGTCTTGTGTCTTTTGTGTGTATTTGTGTGTACGTATATGTGTGTGTGTGTGTATGTATATGTGTGTGTTCGTCTTGTGACATGTGTGTGTGTGTGTGTGTCTTGTGTCTTTTGTGTGTGTGCGTACGTATATATGTGTGTGTGTGTGTGTGTGTGTGCTTACGTATATGTGTGTGTGTGTGTGTGTGTGTGTGTGTGTCCTAACAGTGAAGAATCCACAATATAGGAAAACGCCTTGTACTAGTAAAGCAGTAAAGCAGGATGGGACTTAAAGGGCCACGACCTTTAGTGTGTACACTGATAGATAACACTGTAAAGCTGATTCTAGCCGAGTCGACATCTTATGAAGCCGCTCTATAGGAGGGCAGATGGTGTGAAACATGTCATGTCACACACACACACACACACACACACACACACACACACACACACACACAAACATGTCATAAGCATATATGCAATGGCCAGAACTGAAAGTATACTATAAAAAAAAATAATAAAAAACAAAAAAATAAAAAAATAAAAGAAAATAATATTATTTGAAAATGCCTTTAGATTTCTTTGCACAGTCGGCATCCTTCAACATCTCTGTATAGTAGTTCAGATGTCTGGTAGCATGTCATAATCGCACCGTATAAGGTTATTACATTGTATTAAAAATAAAAATAAATGTAATCAGATACAAAAATTAAAATAAAACTTAAAAATGTGATGACTAATGCCTTGTTGTTGTGCCCTATTGTACAGTCTGCATTTACAAAATCCCGGTAGCGCAGATGGTATGTAGCACTCATAATTGAACAGTCTATGGCTATAAGTGATAGTAAGTTTCCGAGCTATAAGTAAGAGTATGTACAGGTATATATATTTTTTGTATTCAATGACACATCTTTAAAAAAATATCTTAAAAAGAAAATTCCAAAAAATCATAATGAATAAAATGAAAAATATTGGTATTAACTAATGCCTTTCAATTCCCTTGAACATATGATACCATCTTAAAAATAATAATAATAATAATAAAAAAGTAAAATGACCTTCTATGTCCTAATGCCTTTTAGGATCCCCTTGAACAGCTGGTGTCTCTTAATCTCAGTCAGGGATTATCTGGCTGTGTAAAAAGTTGAATTAATAGAAAGCACAAAGCAGCAAAAACACTCACAAGTAGAACTTTTCGTCCCAGATGGGGTTGAGGTTTCCAAATATGGTCTTGGTCCGTCGTTTGGTTTTTCCGATCTGAACGGTGACGTAGGGATCGCTGGAGCCAGTTTTATCCTTCGCCTGAAGACCCTGGGCACTGGATACTAGGGAGAGAAGAGATATGTTAGAGTCTGTCTGTCTGTCTGTCTGTCTGTCTGTCTGTCTGTCTGTCTGTCTGTCTGTCTGTCTGTCTATCTATCCTATCTAGTTGTCTGTCTGTCTGTCTGTCTGTCTGTCTGTCTGTCTGTCTGTCTGTCTGTCTGTCTGTCTGTCTATCTATATATCTATCTATCTTTGGCCTGTAGACCCTGGGCACTGGATACTAGAGAGAGAGAGGGGGGAGAGT
>NC_137230.1:35323011-35324941 GCF_949987685.1 Ammodytes marinus
TAAGGTCCACTGGCTAGTGACCTTATTAGCCTTAGTAGTCCTTAGCCACTAGCATTATATATTTATTGATTTGCTCAAAACCTGGTGTATTCCTTTGTTCACAGAGATACTATGTTGTTATTCATTGTTTTGAGTCTGGAATAGAGAATTTTAGAGTATGCACCAGAAAAGCTCCGGTGTCCTAGTGGATATAACGCGTACCATATCGGCTCTGGCCTTTGTTGCAGTGGTCTCTCTCTCTCTCTCTCTCTCTCTCCTCTCTCTCTCTCTCTCTCTCTCTCTCTCTCCATTTCAAATGAAAGCAAACACCTTGAACCTCTCTCTCTGTCTCTCTCTCTATATATATATATATATCTCTGTCTGTCTCTCTCTCTCTCTCTCTCTCTCTCTCTCTCTCTCTCTCTCTCTCTCTCTCTCTCCTCTCTCTCTCTCTCTCCATTTCAAATGAAAGCAAACACCTTGAACCCTCTCTCTCTGTCTCTCTCTCTATATATATATATATCTCTGTCTGTCTCTCTCTCTCTCTCTCTCTCTCTCTCTCTCTCTCTCTCTCTCTCTCTCTCTAATTCCTCGTTTCCACCGAGTAGGTCGGGTCGGAGCGGCTCAGAGCGGGACAGCTCACTTTTAAGAATCTCGGTGTTGTTTCCACCGCCGACCCTACCCTCACTGGTGGGGCGGGGTTTAGGCTGGTAGGGCGGGGTTAGGCTGGACTAGCGATAGCCGCCGCCAGAATGTGGGTCAAACTATTGGCTGTGGAACATCTGTGGTCAAGCCAGCGGTCTCTCGTTTTTGCTTGGTCAAACCAGCCGCTTCTTTATTTATTCCCCCGTGTTGTTGTGAGCACAGAGACGGCTCGGTGCAACTGATAGAGACAGTGAGCGAACAGCGCTGGCTGCGGCAGCTACGTGACATCGTAGCAGTGGGACACACTGTAGCCCAACTGATTCATTAATGACGAGGAAAAACACCACACAATAAACAGTGCCGCGCTCACATTTTCGCCAAAAACACAAGACTCTCTTCACTCTTGCCGTGGTGACTACACACAGCAGAAATGATTAATTTCGACCAATAAACGGACGGCATGTGTAGCTCCGCCTTTTAGGCACCCTTTCAGGCGGCTGGTACCCCAACGGAGGAGTACTGAGATTAGGAGCGGCTCAGAGCGGTTAGGTGCGCTTAAACCGTACCCTACCCAACTTTTGGCAAATTAAAAGCCAAACTACCCGGACCGAACCGCTCCGATCCAACCCGCTCTACTCGGTGGAAACGGGGCATATGTCTCCCCATTTCAACTCTGTACTATCTAAAAACGCTTATAAAATGCCAAAAAATCAAAAACTAATAATAACAATAATAATAATAATAATAATAATAATAATAATAATAATAATAATAATAATAAGAATAAGAATAAGAATAAGAATAATAATAATAAGAATAATAATAATAATAATAATAATAATAATAATAATAATAATAATAATATAATAATAATAATAATAATAATAATCACTCAATCGTACCTGTGATGCTGATCTTGGCAGACCACTTGGACGTCCCGTCGAGCACGGCCTGCTTGGCGGTCTTCAGGTGTGTGTTCCACTCCTCTTTGGACACGGAGAACATCTCCTGGATCACCTCGAACACCTCCGGACTGTTCTTCTCTCTGATCTTCATGCGTTCCTTCATGGCCATGATGATGTTCTGGGTCTTATCCGCCCCGTGCTTCGAGTTCTTCTCCACCGCCCCTGGAACCATAACATTAGTGTTACAGAGTGTTAGAACAATACAAGAGTAACACAGTGTGCTTAGTTAGCCTCATAGCATAATTGCCTAAATCATATTTACTCTACTTTACTTTTACTACTTTTCGTTAGCCTAATAGCATACTTGCCCTTAAGTCATATTTTAAGGGTTATATATATAT
>NC_137230.1:35347641-35350141 GCF_949987685.1 Ammodytes marinus
AGAGACATGTCTCCAAATTGCGCAGAAAAGCCACTGTCGATCGCTTCGCCGATTCATGCCTCTGACACGTCGACTCGCAACAACAAAAAAAGTCAAGGCTTTGAATTCAGTGCTGGGGATGTGGAGATCTTTGGCCATTTCCCGTGCCTCTTTTTCCGCTCGACTCATCGTTCTCTATCCAAGCGCACACACCTCTGTCCGGCCGCATCTGAGTGCGCAGCTCGTGCTCCACCCGAAAATAAATAAATAAACACAAGTTGGACACAAGCCCAGCTGATGATCGCTCTGGTAACGGTCAGTCCATAACTGGACGCTGAATATTAGACCCCGAATATAAAACGACCCGACTTTTTACGACATATTCCCAGGGGGAAACCCCGTTTTATAATCGGCCCAATACGGCATGTGTCACTGCTGCATGTAACAATACTGCATTGGTGATGCATTTTTTTTTATCAATGTAGCGAGTTATTATTGAAGTGCAGGCAGAGTTTTTTTTGGTCAGCACTCCCTTCTGAGAATATGTAGCCTATCTGCGGCAGCCTGTAGCGTAGGCTACTTCAACAGCGGGTCTCCACACTGTTGATCGTCTGGACAACGTTAGCCTGCATGCTTAGGATCCAACTGGCCGGCTGGTTTGAACTCATTTGATTGTCTTTTTTTATATTTTACTCCTTGTGCTCTTAATTCAAACGGCATATCGCATCAGCTCACGTGATGAGAAACATAATCAGACTTCGTTTTCTCTCTCTCTCTCTCTCTCTCTCTCTCTCTCTCTCTCTCTCTCTCTCTCTCTCTCTCTTATTCCCACTCCTATCCTCAAAAACATTTAAAAAAGCATGTCTAAAATAGATAGCAGATTTTTTTGCAAGTTAAATGGGAAATAAACTAATAAGATATAACAATAAATATGAGAGATATTTTTTATATATTTTCATTGTGACACTGACACCTGTTTCAATTAAATAGGTTGCGGTTGTAGTGGGAAAAAATATCCTACAACTAATTGCAAACCTATATAGGCCTAATAATAATAAGTTACTTTCTGCAAGTGATGTTGAGCTTGCGCTCTCAGCTGTGCCAAAGCATTCACCGTTGCTAGGGAAACCAGCTACCGTCGCAGCCCGTGCAGCAGTGTGAACTGCCAGTCAGGCTCGTTGTGAGCATGTGCAGCATTTTCTAGTTTGCGTCTCGTTGTGTGGTGAATCTTTGGTCTGAACTGGGCTAAACCTGCTCAGCACCGTGAGTGAGAGAACGTTCCCTTACAGAACGTTGTTGGCCACGCCCACACCGCCCTGCAAAATGTTCTAGACAGCAAAAAAGCAGTTTTTTAGACTAAATTTTATAATATTTATGAAAATAAATTTTTAATTGGATGACTGTAAACAGCTTATAGAGAAACCCAACATTAATGTCATATATTTATGTCTGTGGGTTGCCAGAGCCTTTAACATTTAGAATTGTTCTTGTCCTTGAAGGCCACTGTAGCTTCTGTTATTATTCTAAAGGGTTGGGGTTACCCAGGGAGCGTTGCATTCTAGAATTTTGTAGAACTTTCTTGATGATGTCATATTACACACTGCACCTTTAAGGGTGAGACACTGCATACGGATAGGGGGAAACTTTGCCATTTGACTTAGACTTATAGAGATAGTTCCCAATTTTGTAATATTAAAAGAATTATGGAACATTTGCATATCTTTAAAAAACTGAAAATTTAGATGTTGGATGAAGCCAGAATAAAAAACATTTTATTGAATTTTTTTTTTATGCTTTATTGATAGTGTAGAGACAGAGTTGAAATGGGGCAGAGAGGGGAGTGATATGCAGAGAACGACCGCGGGCTGGAATCGAACCCGGGTCCGCTGCTGGCTGAGGCCCATGGGGGGGGGACGCCCTACCAACTGAGCTAAGGGCGTCCCCTTGTATTTCATTTTTAAAACATAAAGAGTGTCCAACGTTTTTATCAAAAAATAGTATGTACCGTTATTTTGAATGCATTTTTTTGCATGTTTTTAAGAAAATGTTTTATCGTAAAGTAAACATTATCCAATTAGTTTAGTTGATGTAAGTGCTTTAGAAGTTGAGATATTTGGTTCAGAGTATTGAAAAAAATAGTAAAGAGATAATGTCTCATCACAACCAGAGAAAGCTGGAAGAGGACAGACGAAACCAATGAGTTAACAAAATAACATTACGTTTCAGAGTACTGCAAACAAAAAAAAACATGTTGAGATAATGTCCGTTAAAGATGGTTGTATAGGAGAAAAAGTACATACGCAAACAGACAAGGTTTAGTCAAATACACACCTGAATGTACATGTTGGACCTTTTGATTTATACTAGTATGAAAGAAGACATGTTATGGAAGTAGAATAGCCAAACATCTCAAAATCGACCAGTGCTTGAAAAAAAAAACTGCTGTGTCTAGCCTTTAGAAGTGTAGTGAGCATTTTCGAGATTGAAAGAGAGAGATATAAAGAGAGAGAGGGACAGAGAA
>NC_137230.1:35356504-35359004 GCF_949987685.1 Ammodytes marinus
CCGTGGTTGCCCCGAAACTTTGGAACAGCTTACCACACCATATTCGCTCATCTGAGTCTCTGGAAACCTTCAAGTCCGCTCTTAAAACTCACCTTTTTTCACAGGCTTTTACGTTTTAATGAATTGTTTTGTGTCATTGCTGTAAGTGTTTTTTAATGTGTGCTGTTGTATTTTAATTTATGTATTTTATGTAAAGCACTTTGGTGAATTTAGGTTCTTATAAGGTGCTATATAAATAAAAGTGACCTTGACCTTGAAAAGCTAGAACAAACATTTAATCCAAGTGGTCAAAAGTATATGAGCACCACAGTACTTGCTCCACATGGTAACATTGCTGGACTGCCTGGCTGCCATACACAGGTGCTATTAACTGCAGGTGGCCCGAGACCACGCCCCCCAACCATCTAATCATTAAATTAACATTTAAACATGGTTAACAATTCATACATTCATTTAACCTAAAGATGGCTGTAACATTGGACGTGGCCCCTCAATTTATACGCACTGATTTGTGTATATTTGCGTATCACTTCTATCTATTCCACACACTTGACTAGCTCCTCATGCTCCACATGCCCAGTGGTCCTGCAGTGACACTGTCCTGATTGCGTACTAATAGCTGAGGGCTGATAGAAGGCTGAACGACCGATGTCCCATAAGGGGGTCTGTAGTGACGTGATGCATGCTAAATATGGAGTCAGTGATTCTGGAGAACGCCAGTTGTCAAAATCACTGTTTGTCAACATGAGTGAATATCTCCTCTACCTGTCTATACTGTGTGTGTGTGTGTGTGTGTGTGTGTGTGTGTGTGTGTGTGTGTGTGTGTGTGTGTGTGTGTGTGTGTGTGTGTGTGTGTGTGTGCTGGGGGGGGGGGATCTAATGTCCATACACAGCCTAGGCTCTGTAAACAGGCATATTGCTAGCTATGGTGGGTCTCTTGGTTTACATAGCCTTTATTTACCAGAGTTAAATAGATACATTGACGCACACATGTACACACATCAACGTGCACAGGTTGAGGGCCGTGCATGTCAATTATTTTGAAAAGTTGAAATATTTGCGAGCACATTTGAATCCTATAATTAAATTCAATTCAGTTTATTTAAGAAGGGGACAGAGCAAATTAATAAAACATCTGATCATATATTGTATGATTTAAAAATGCCAGAATTTAAGGGGGGGGGGGGCGGGGGGGCGCTCGTGGTATAGTGGTTTTAGAGTCCCCCCCCCCCCCTCCATAAACTCTCAGTCCTCTTCACAGCAGACCCGGGTTAGAATCCAGCCCGTGGTCGTTCTCTGCATGTCATTCCCCTCTCTGACATATTTCATCTCTGTCTCTACAAAACTGTCTAATAAAGCCAAAATGCCCAAAAAAATAAGTATTTACAAAAATGCCACAATCTAGTCACCTTTGGCTTGAGGTCTCTGGTTCCTCCTCTCAGTAACCATGAGGTATCTGGTTCCTCCTCCCAGTAACCATGAGGTCTCTGGTTGGATCCCCGACACTGGACAGGAGGGTGTTAGTAGTAAAACTAGTGGTGGCTGCTATTACTATCTACGGTGCCCACGATCTCTACCATTGTGTCCTTGAGCAAGACACCCAAAACTGCTCCAGGGGCGCTGTACTATGGCTGACCCTGCGCTCTGACCCCCTCTGGAGTGTGGGAACTTGAGAGAGGATATGCCAAAAGACAAATTTCAATGTAGCCTTGTGTTAATTGACTAATAAAGATAGGCTACTTAAAGCTGGGGTATGTGATTTCTGATTAGTCAAAGTTAACATGAGCTGTCAGAGTGAGGCTCCGATTCTCTGTTCTTATTGGCTGTTGGGACTGTCCATTCACTTTGGCACAACGTTGTTGGTGTAGAGCGTGTCAGGGAGGGACCATAGGGGAGGGACCAAAGGGAACAAGTGGAGCGGTTGAGGTATTTTGATTCAAATCTCTATCCCAACTGCCATTTTGTCCCCAAATCCTCCACCCCAGCTTTAAGAATTTAAAATGTTTGAGAAATTATCCGTTTTTAAAACAGAAATATAGGCCTCATACATCAGTCAAAATGACTTGCAGAAAAACAGCTCAAATCAACCGTGTGTGCGTGTCATCTGAAATGTAACCTAATCTAATCGCTAGTCAGAGAGTGTCTGTGATGGCTAGCCCAGAGCATTGAGGGGCTGTCACCATCACACACACACACACACACACACACACACACACACACACACACACACACACACACACACACACACAGGGCTGTCACCATCAGCAGACGATAAGGAGTCACGCCAAGAACCCAAAAATACAGTCGGAAAAGCCCGAGGTAAGAGATGCAATTGGGGGAAACAATAATCATAAGCAAGATATCCTGTTAAAGCTATTTTTAATTTTTCATTTTTTCATTTAACTTTTATTTATCCTCGAGAGACCAATTGAGGGGTGACCCTCATTTTCAATGGTGTCGAGTTCAAACAAATTCCAAGGAAAAACAACAATGCATACAC
>NC_137230.1:35364004-35366504 GCF_949987685.1 Ammodytes marinus
TCTGTGCAATGAATGTATAGGAGAAAAACCTCTACATGAACCGTGAGAGTGTTGATGTAAGTTTTTTTGTTTTTTTATCAACATGCACCAGCACTGCTTGAGGTTGCATCGGGCAAAACAATACATATAGAAATGACCCTGTTTGTCAAAATGGTAGCTAACTATTTAGCTTAAAATGTAGCGTTCAAAAGCTTGGTGAATTTTTTTTTTTTTTTTTTTTTTTTTTTTTTTAAAGGTGCACTTTGTAACTTTTGGTTGTGTTAGAGAAGTGAACATGTTCTTAGGTTATATTTTCATAACAAACTTTCCTCAAAGGGAAATGTGATCCCTGGAATACTGTTTGAAGCAAGAAAGCTTTCTGAAAAGTTTCTGTTTCACTGTTGTTGCTGTTGTTTACAGCAGCAGGGCCCACAGTTTGGTTTACAAACATATTCTTAGTCTTACGTTTGGTTCCAGGTTCCTCAAAATAATTTAGTTTTGATTTATGATGATAGAATTCTTCAATACCAAGAATTACATGTAGATAAACTATGTTGTGTAAAAAAACTGCAGGCTCTTCAAATGTCCACACATCCCCCTCCCCTGAAACTACACAGTGCACCTTTAACTACATGTTTGGTGTATTTTCTTATGCTTTGAATATGGGAACCTATGATGTCCTTTCCAATTAAAAACGCTGCTGCATGCCCGGAAGCAATCGCACAGCAAAAATGGGTGGGACGTTGACAAAGGAGAGAGATGAAAAAGGGGGACCATTTTTTTTTTTTTGCTGACTACCGACTTCATCCCACGTGTAAAAGGCCTTTTTGCTCGGACGTCAGACTTTTACATGATTTAAAGGCCTCACACGCTTAAATCAGAAGTCAATGAAGTCTCTCGGATATATTTTTGGGCTGAGTTGTCAACATTTCAAAGGTTGAATAAAGTTATTTTTTTATTTTTATTTATTTTTTTAAAATCCACACCTGCCCGAAACAGTAACAGAAGAGAAACAACAACAAAAAAAATACAAATAAAATTGGCGAAATCGTCGGCGAAAGAAAGTTGAAATTTGACAACTCACTGAAAAATATCACCCATAGCCGTTTATGGGTCCATGTAGGAATGGCAAATATATATAACACGCAAAAAATCCAAAAATAATTTTTAAAAATGTTTAAAAAAACGACAACCCATACTTACCAAGACATTGTTGGTTATTAATTTCATGAGAGATATGGACAAATACAGCATCAACTCATGTTGTTCACTGTGATATATAAACATTGTCATATTAATTTCACAAGAAACTAAATCGTTAAAGATAGATGGAGTAGGACAGTGAAGTTATTTAAAGGTGGAGTCAGTGATTCTGGAGAACGCTTGTTGTCAAAAATCGCTTTTTTGGTCAAAATCTGTGAATATCTCCTCACAATTTGCTCCCTGTACGTACTGTGTGTGCTTAACAGCCTAGGCTCTGTAAACTGGTATGTAAAAAAAAGACCCTCCACTGTACATTACCTAGAAACATGACCGTTTACAAAGCCTAATTTGTGTAAAGAAATTAACTGATTTTGTGCGAAAAAAATTATTTTGACTATACAAGCCTTCTCCAGAATCACTGACTCCACCTTTAAACTATAAAACAGGTTGTTTTCGTTAACTAACTTAATTTATTATTTCTAAGATAATTTTTCCATATTATTCTTTTTTTTTTTTTACTAAAACACATAAAAGATGATTGACACATAGACACAGGACAGACAGACACTGTGCAGCACATATTGGACAAACAGTTATAAACAGACAGGAACACTATTTGGCAGCACATTCTTAGCCAACAGGGCCTCTCACTGTGGGACACGTTATGTTATGGCACATTATGTTGCAATCAAAACAAAATGGTGGAAGCCTTACTGTGCAAAAAACCCCTTAAAAACCCTCTCTACACTAGTTAATAAAGCCTCAGTTATACCTAAGGTTAAGTTAAAGCTAAGGTTACATTTAACGATCCCCAGGCGTTTTAAAGTGGTTGCTTTTTATCCCTAATTACTTCCTGTATACTGCCTTGTTGTTTTTAATTACAATAAAACTTTTTACAATACAATGAAGTTTTTTTTTCAAAGCTGTTGCTACATAGGGGAGGGAAGCATTTTCAATCATCCTAATTGCGTGCTGCTGTGCAACACACTGTAATTGCAAACAAGAATCCAATCTCGACCAATATAAAATGGTGTATTTAATGCTATTGTTGCAGAAGCTATATGGCTGAAAGACCATTAATTAGGCAATACTCAGTCCTAAGATTGTCCTGGGAAAATTGAAATAATGTTAGGAAAACTAAAAATGTTCAAGGCAACAGTCTGCTCTATATTTTTTTTTAATTTTTTTTTTTTGGAATTTTTATGCTTTATTGATAGTGTAGAGACAGAGTTGAAATGGGGCAGAGAGGGGAGTGACATGCAGAGAATGACCGCGAGCTGGAATCGAACCCGGGTCCGCTGCTGGCCGAGGCCCATGG
>NC_137230.1:35371504-35374913 GCF_949987685.1 Ammodytes marinus
AAGAATCTAGTTAGGATGCAGTAGGCATACTATTTGGAAATACTTTTACTTATTTATTTCATCATAAAATTGCGCCTTGATCTTGTTTATATCTCTGTCGCTCACATCCGTTGCGCACTGGATTGTGGGTCAGAATTGCCCCAAAATAGCATACTGATTGCCACGCTAAAAATCCCAACCAGATAGTAGTAGTAGACAACTGGGTATTTTTTTTAAGCATACTACATCTGACCATAAGAATTGTCACACATCCTAAATCTTTTTTGTCTACCATACTAAATAGCAGAAAGTAAGTATGGGTATTGGAACGCAGGGCAAGTATACTTTGAGGGTCAAATGTGGGTATTTTTATGCATACTAAATCTGAGCACAAAAATTGTCACATCCTAAATCTTTTTTTTTCTACCATAAATAGCAGAAAGTAAGTATGGGTATTGGAACGCAGGGCTAGTAGGCCTATATTCCGAGGGGTCAAATAAGGAGAAGATAAATGATAAGAGGGGTGGAGTAGTGCACACTCAAAAGCACCACAGGCGGAAAAAGACCAAATTATTCCACATCAGTGTAATTTGTGGACTCAAGACGGAGAGATTTTCGGCCGCTCTCGATGCTTGGGGCCAGATTGGGCTATTGTGTAACACTCTCTCCTCCTCACAAGCCAAAATGTCCAGTTTGAAACACAAATCACTCTGTAAAGTGAGTGTGTGTGTGTGTGTGTGTGTGTGTGTGTGTGTGTGTGTGTGTGTGTGTGTGTGTGTGTAAAGAAGGGGGTGGGGGGGTAAAAGGATAACCAGCACAAGCAAGCTAGCTCAAAGGCACATGCTGCACTCTCTTTCATACCCACAGATATCACATTGGTTTAGCTACAAATATACACATGCATGCACACACACACACACACACACACACACACACACACACACACACACACACACACACACATGTTTGTATGGCTATACTTCTGAGGACATTCATTGACATAATGCATTCCCTAGCCCCTTACCCTAACCATAACCATCAAACCTAAATGCCTAACCCCAACCCTTACACTAACCCTAACATGAACCTAATTCATACCAGAACCTTAAAACCTAGTGTTAACCCTCAAACAGCCCTTTAAAGGTCTGTCCTTAAAACCTAGTGTTAACCCTCAAACAGCCCTTTAGAGGCATGTCCTTAAAACCTAGTGTTAACCCTCAAACAGCCCTTTAAAGGCCTGTCCCAAAGTGAGAACCAGACCAAAATGTCCACACTTCCCAAAAATGTCCTCACTTTTAAGGTGACACACACACACACACACACACACACACACACACACACACACACACACACACACACACACACACACACATTTGCACATGCAAAGGGAATCACAAGAGTTGAAGGGGTTTATGATAAACATTGAGTTATAACCTGAGAGTCCAGAGCAGTGCTGTCTGTAAGGAGAGAGAGACAGAGAGGCGGATAGTTAGACAATAGCAGCTCACTGGACACATACACACACACAGTTAGTTATATCTAGATAGATAGATAGATAGATAGATAGATAGATAGATAGATAGATAGATAGATAGATAGATAGATAGATAGATAGATAGATAGATAGATAGATAGATAGATAGATAGATAGACGGACAGACAGACAGTTCAAAAAATCTCGGGCCAGCAACTGCAAAAGTGCAATCGACCGCACAGTTTGTAGAGACTTAACTTAAAATAAGTTCCTAGGGTGAGTAGCAATGCACGCCCAATGCATGTGTGTGTGTGCGTGCGTGCGTGCGTGTGTGTGTGTGTGTGTGTGTGAAGAGTTAAAATCAGTCATATCAGGGCCACACTAATGCACAAACAATTTATGCAGAAATGGAGAAAGAGTCAACATGGGCCTCCGGGTATAAACTGAGGCATACAGTGTGAAGTTTGAAGACCGGTACATACAAACACAGTGTTATACAACGTCAGGCCCTGAGCTAGAAGGTCGACGTGCAAAATACACTCGTTTGCACGTTGAATATTCAAATGTATGCGGCAAAAAAATATGTTAAATTAGTCCTATGATCGATAGCATACCTGAGTTAAAGAGAGAGGTAAGCATTGTGTTAATGTTTAGAGTGAGTGAGTGAGTGAGTGAGTGAGTGAGTGAGTGAGTGAGTGAGTGAGTGAGTGAGTGAGTGAGTGAGTGAGTGAGTGAGTGAGTGAGTGAGTGTGTGAGTGAGTGAGTGAGTGAGTGAGTGAGTGAGTGAGTGAGTGTGTGTGTATTATTTTGTGTGTTGTGATGTTTAACGAAGTGTATTTGTTACTGTACACTGTATGTGTGTGTGTGTGTGTGTGTGTGTGTGTGTGTTTTAAGGTTATAAGGTATATTCAAACAACGGAATAAGCTAAATGTGATCCCTGGAACACTGGTTGAAGTTAGAAAGCTTCCTGAAAAGTTACTGTTTCACTGTTGTTGTTGTTGTTTACAGCAGCAGGGCCCACAGTTTGGTTTACAAACATATTCTAGGCTTACTTTTGGTTCCAGGTTCCTCAAAATAATTTAGTTTGGATTCAGGATGATAGAATTATTCAATACCAAGAATTACACCTAAAGAAAATAATGTTTTGTAAACTAACTGCAGGCTCTGTGAATGTAAACAAACCCCCCTCTGCTCTGAAACTACACAGTGCACCTTTAACACACATCTATGGAGACAGTGGGCACTTCAGGATTTTTTCAAATGGTCGACCAACTGACAGGACAGTATGTTTAGCGGGGGGGGGGGGGGGGGTTGACATATATTCCTAAAACCTTTCATATACATATTAGCATTCAGTTTGTCCCCCAAATAACATAGTTACAATTGGGATTTAGTGAATGTGGGTTGCCAGGGCCTTTAAAGGTGCAGTGTGTAATATGACATCATCAAGTAAGTTCTAGAAAGTTCTAGAAAGTTCTAGAATGCAACACTCCCTGGGTAACCCCAACCCTTTCGAATAATAACAGAAGCTACAGTGGCTTTCAAGGACAAGAACAATTCTAAATTTTAAACAATGCACCAGATGACATTCCAACTATGACACTTCCAAAATGGCGGTGACAAGGCCTTGGTCCAAAGTATGGAGAAATATGGACATATATGAGACCCTTTCTAAGGAAAATAATAATAATTCAAAAAAATAAAAATCAGCTACTTTGCACTAAATTAAACGTACTTATGGATATTATAATTATTTTCTACACAATCTGCTAGGAAATAAAACCCAAAATTCTACACACTGCAGGTTTAAGCATATAAACGGTGAGTGCCAAATTGCCATTTTTTATTAGAGAGGAGCACAATAGGGCAAGACCTTTTTAAAATAAAGCAAGACTACAGAGATGTAATTACTGAGCTATTGATCCGTGGGTTGATGAATGGCAGGCGAATCATGA
>NC_137230.1:35375113-35385113 GCF_949987685.1 Ammodytes marinus
GTGTGTGTGTGTGTGTGTGTGCGTGCGTGTGTGTGTGTGTGTGTGTGTGTGTGTGTGACTGACATAAAACCTTTCCTGCTGTGGGAATAATAATAATGGCGGATTGTAGAATTGGAACAGGAGTGGACCTCGTTCAGAACAGTTAATGTCCAACAAAGCAACAAATGTGTCTTGTATTTCTGTGGTCTGTCGGACAAAGATAACAGCAAGCCCCTGGGCACTGAGGTGAAGTGTGTGTGTGTGTGTGTGTGTGTGTGTGTGTGTGTGTGTGTGTGTGTGTGTGTGTGTGTGTGTGTGTGTGTGTGTGTGTGTGTGTGTGTGTGTGTGATATGACAAAAGGAAGTGTTGGTTTTGTTACGATCTCGACTTCCAAAGTCTGATCTGTAATGAAAAGCTAGTATCTAAGTTTATTAGTTATGTCCTATTAAACCTGCATTAACTAACCTGTAACCCAATGCTTTAACTACAACCCTTATTACCATCAAAGAGCTCCCCTACTCTCACGGCTTCCGCTGAGCGTCTCACCCGGGCTCCAGGAGGTGAGCGCGCGGGATCTTAACTGCTAGACTGCCTTGGGATTCTCTTAGATAAATAAAAGTGTCCTACTTAAACCCACTGTGTTCAGCGTTTCAATTCTTCTAAACGTATTCGTCTATTTCAGGAATCTCGTTTAGGTGTGAAATGTAACACTTTCTATTTGCTCCTGATGATCACTCCCCTATTTTAGGCAAAGGATATCTTTCACAAGTTATTTACCGTAATTTTTATGTACCCGATGTTTATTAATTCCACCTCCTATAAAATAGAACAGATATACTATTTTCAGCATTCAACTACACGCGTTAAACCTGGGAAGCCATTAAAAACAATTGTCTTTCTTTGATAAAAAAGGTATTTGTTATGAGGTTGTGTTTGTTTTAAATCAGTAATGTGCCGTAGTGTGGAGTCAATGTACTTACCTCCCCGGGGGGGAAACGATCTCTTTGTAGAAAAAACCTATACCTAAAGTCCTTCTGTTCCAGCTATAAACTAATTCAAACTGAGGCTTTACAACATTTTAAGGGATTTTATTTACAAAATACAAGAGAGTATAGAAATATTACATAAAATGGACAAGAAAGGAAATGAAAAGAGGTTATATGCCTATAAACTCATCAAAACGGAGTATTTGCTCATCATCCCCTAGTAGATGTTAACTTGGTATTTTTCACAATTTGTTAAAGCCCAAGATCAGAGTAATTGCATGCTCTCCGATTTTAAACTTGCGCTCTAGCCCTATCTAACATCCCACTAAAAATGATAAGGACTTAAGGAAGATTGTTAACGACACCAGTCAGTAAATGGGAGATCTTGTCTCAACCCAATCTCCATTAATTCCAATCACCATTCTATCAGACCCCTGTTCTAATAATCCCCACCTAAAGTTTTAGAGATTTTTACCAAGTCATCTGTGTTTCAAGAGTTTTAAAGAAGTGTTTTAAAAGACTCTGCCTCTAAGTTCTTCGAAGTCAAAATTCTTTCAGAGTATTTTGGACTCAAAGTTTTTCTAAGTTTTTCTTCTGCCTCCATGGTTAAAGGGACAGATAGAGTGTGCTGGAACAGAGCGTGACTAACTATAGAGTATATAGTAGTACCTGCAAAAAGCGGCCCAAAAAGGCCTTGTCCTGCTCAGAACGAGCTGTTATATAGTAATCTGAGGACCAATGAGACTTGGAAGAGAGGGAGGAGTGAAAAAGGCACAGCTGCACGGGGGGACCAGGTAGCCCCCTTCCTATGGCCATATAATCCTCTCCCCTTCCTCTACTCCTTCCTATGATCCCAGAACACCTGCACGGGTGAACCCCGGTAACCCCCTTCCGATGGCCATATAAGGTCCTTCCCCTTCCTCTGGTCAGCTTTTACCCTGATGAGCAGTCACACTCTATTCTGTTTCATTAAAATTATCCTACTTTTACCTATGACAAAAAGATATACAAATGTCACAAGATATGCACAAGTAATAAGTTGCATCAAGATCACCTCACTCAACACCCTCTCATGTCACTTATTACTTGTAAATAATCAACCATCATCCAGATATCGAATACCCTCATCATAAAAAAATAAAACAAAAAAAAAACATTAAAAAAAATTCATAATCTTTTTTTTTTTTTTTTTTTTCTCAAACAGATCTATAGAAAACAACAATAAATCACAGGCACCCAGAAAAAGGAACCACAAAAAAGAAAAGCATAAACGTAATAATATAGTAATTATAACATTCATAATGGTAAAATCCAATTCAGTGAGCAAAAACACAACACCAGATCAAAAAGTTAAAATAAGTAAGTGACGGATTACCAAAAACCTATTAAAATAAAAAAAACTAAAGATAAAACTAGCAACCTCAAAGGTTATAGGCCTACACAATACTAAAAGACTCCCCTCTTTTACATAGGCTAATACAACCATGACACAACCGTACAGATGAAGAAACATTTAGCAAAACACATTAGAGTACACCTGTAAGAAAACCATGACATCCTGACACCATTCAGAGTAAGGAGTTCATCAGAAAGTACAATCAAAAGTTCTTAAGTTTGCAATGTCCAAAAAATGTAAAAACACAAAGTCCCACGACGATCTTAACTTTAAAAAGAGTATCCTCAGGCCTTTCGAGCCCCTTCTTCAATCACAGAGTATGTAGATTAGTCAGTATTTGAGTGTCTGCTCAATATGCAAGATGGCAGCCCTTGTCACCAGGCTTACACACTTTGATATCTTCTCCAAGCTTAGCATAAAGGGCCCAACAGTCCCCAGAACTTCTGATCTTAGAATAGTACACCTGCCCCTGGCCCACATCATAGAAGACTTGTTGCGCCCAGTTTGAGAGCGCAGGAAGACAGGCAGATGCAGAAAGGCCCACTGCATGACAAGAATGACGCCACAGCAGGATAGAGTTGATGGCCCCCACCGACTGTTAGGAGTGCCATGGAACACAGCACTCAGCAAGCGAACGAGTCTTCTCCCTCCAGGAGACATGGTGTAGTTCACCCAGATGGAACAGGAGATGGTCAGGTTTGGAGGTGTCACAGCCTGAGACGTAGCTATCAGGTCACGCCTATGTGTCAGAGGTCTAGTAGGCCCAAAAGTCTCCCAACTTCTTCTGCAGACTAAGAGTCTATGGTTGTGATATAATAGACTACTCAATGTAAGAGGAAAATGCAATTCACCAACTAAGGCTGCTGATAAAGTTGTATTTAGGGCTTTTAGAAAGGATCCTATTGATTCGTATTGGAATATAGAGAGCCTAATGCTTAGTGAAGAGGCACTACAGCCATCTGTCATAAGGAGAGTGAGAATGTCTCACCATTGAAAACTAAAAGGAAAGTAGCAAATCAAACTTAAGTAATCCATCAAAAAATAATGATAAAAATAAAGATAGAAACTGGTGTTATGCTCGTATGCTATATTCATAGGGTACTCACATAATATCAAGTAGTAAAACTAAAATCTTCTATAATAGAGAACAATAGAAATGAGCAAATCACTCACAATTTCAGTAGTAAATAAAATGAAGATGAAAATAAAAGTAACAATGAAACTAATATTACCGGTATAATCCTTTTATCATTTATGTATTCATCCATTTTAAAAATAAAAAATAAATAGAATAAAAACACCTAGTCAAAAGACACTCAGACAAGCCCTCAGATTTGATTTCAAAAGAGTTGAGAGATGCAAAAGATTGCAGGTTTCTGAATGTCTATTCCAGACATGCACTGAAAATAAAAACTAAAAGCTAACACGTTATAATCATGTCTTAGCCACTAAGGTAAAACAAAAATAATAACTTATTCTCCCAAAGGCACACATCTTCAATTAAGTCACCCCAAGTGAATAGGGATTTTTCCCTGTCTTTTAAACCAAAGAATCCAGATGTTGGATGAAGCCAGAGTTAGAACTTTATTTTATGTTTACCACATATTAGTCTTTAAAGATTTTACACCACAGATCTCGGACACAATTTCCTTGTATTTAATAAATCAAAAAATACTATGTAAAAGCCTACGTTTTAGAAATGCACCGTTGGCATGTTTTCAGGAGGAAAATGTCTCATAAATCAAACTAACAATATATAAACAAATGCTTGGGTAAAAACCTCTTAAAATAGGACAATGAATTTAAACTGGGAGGTTTAGTAGATGCCAGTGGTTTAGAAGCCGAGACACTTTATTCAGACTCGGAGTATTGGAAAACTTGATCAGCGAAAACTGTCGTCAAAAAAAAATAAAAAATAAAAATAAAAACGTGAATTCTACTGGTAATCACCGATTTTATCTACAATAATTTAGTGAATTAGGACCATACCCCTCAACACCGCTGCTTAACATATAAACTATGCTATGGCATAACAAACATTTTCATCCACACGCTAATTAAAACGTGATACATTCATTACGAGCCACTGTGGCTGTAGCCGCAGCACTCTCCCCTCTTTCTCCCCCTCTCATGCTCTATTAGACTGTGTCTCTCCGCCGTGATCGATCGGAATCATTTACATGTCTTTAACTCTTCTCCCCTTCAAAAGGCAATCATCTAATGTCCGTATCCACATAAATCAGTCTTTATTTTGTGTTAGTTTGGAATATTTTCGGTGTTTTTTACCATTTTATTTTGTGATTTTCAAACTACCCGCGGCAACCAGAGCAGGTCCCGTGATGCCTTCTGGCGAATCAAATCATATGCGCACCAGCCAAACAGGTTGCGCTCACTGTACCAAATCACTCCTCACACTTTCACTATTTGTTACTAATCAAAAGAAAATGTCCATATTTTGATTCGATAAGATTATACTTGAGATACAGATCTTTCTAACAGTACCATGGTTATTAAGAGTCAGACAGCGGTCGCGCTGCTGTATGTTACGTTAAAATGCTCACTTTTGGCAAACCCTTGTAGCAAAACTCAGGCGCAAGGGAAAAAAAAAATAAAAATAAAATATATAGTAAAATAAACATTTAAAACGCTTATTTTTGGTCCCTTCTTTCACATTAATATGAAAGAATACATGCCGTGGAAGCCAGAATAGACACAAATCTCAAAATTGACCCGTGCTAAACAATAACCCCCTACGTTTTTTCCTGTCGTATCTTGAATTAAACAAAAGAGAAAGATTGGACTGGCAAAAATAAAGATTAACGGGTGCTCCAGCCAACCTCACAATGGGCCGTTGGACCGGAGATCCTAAACCACCCATATGTTTTCTAAACTCCAACCAAAGCCGCGAAAACAAGGTTACCAGTCCAATCTTTTCTAAATAAAACATAAAATTAAAGATTTAGCCATATCATTTGGAATTTCAGTTTTCACGCTCAGCTGGAAAAACAAAAAAAATAGCTGAGAGAAAACCTTCTACGATAGAGAATACTGTGATTATATAAAAAGATAAAAACAAAAAGAAGGAACGATCTTCTAGACTATAAGAAAGTAAAGGCAAAATATATAAAAATTAAGTTTTAAACTCAAAGAGCACAAGCCCCAGCTGTGTCTTCAGAGATCATCTCAGAGTGTGTGGAAGGAAGGATCGACGCCGTAAACTAGGACCATTACTTTTATGGCTACTATATGGTCTCCTGTTTCTCTAAGGTGTGAATTCCCAGGCACGGTCTGTGGGAAAACTGCACAAGTTCTCTACCCACGCTTACTTCTGCTCTTCACACTCTGAGATCAAAACAAATGTACAAATGTGTTAAACATCTAAATAAGATAAAAATAAAAATCTCTCCCCGGGGCAGACAATATTCCACACGGCATTGTGTAATGTATATTGAGCTAAAAAGGGTTCAACACTGAATCAAGGAAGAATGAGATAAGGTTTCTCCACTTTATTTAATTTCTTAAAGGAGTATTCTCAGTCGTATCTTTAACTCATCAACCAAACACAGTGTTGACTCTTTTACCTCTTGTGTTGTATGTGCATTTCGGAATGAGAACAAAGTTCTCTTTTAAAATGAACCACATCTTATATGTGTTCAGTAAGTTCTACAAAATGTGTGCACCAAGGAGTAACTTATCGAGGCCATTTCAATGGTCACTCTGGTGTGTGCATTTTCTTACTCTTGATGTAAAATCAAAGTTTTCTAGCCATATTTAGGCCTTTCTATTCCTATTTCTCGGTTACCAATTGACTATCCTGTCTGACTGCTTTAACAATAATTTTTAGAACATCTATTTCTCTCATTAAAAACCCAAACCATAAAACCTTAAACCTATATTAAATAGATTACTTCACCTTTGTAGACTAAATGACAAAGATTGTTTGTGAATATTTTGCGAGTAGTTCTACTGCGCTAATTTCAAACTGTTTCTATACTGACTCGCTGTTAAAGCTTCAGAGCCGTCTCTTCTCTTTGCTCTGAAAAACCATTTTCCTTTCTCTACGAATGTTTAATGAAAATAAATGCCTGAAAGACTCCCACTAACGTTCATGAGGTTTTTAGTGTGAGCGCAGCAAGTAGTATAAATGGAAAGCTTTGTCTATTTTTACCAATTTTAAATCCACCAAAACAGAAGACATGCCTATCTAGTGCGCTTCATGTGAAAAACTATGTTCCTGTTTTTATCTGCTTCAAAATAAAAGCCTACTTACGTTTGCTATTAATCATGCTTTTTAATGTGAAGGCGCAAAGGAAATGCCCCGTTTGCTCAAGTGCTAACTTTATTGTGGATCGCACTATCTAAAGTGAGAGCCGTGGCTGTCCCGTTTACAAAATGTAAAAGTTTGTTTAAATGTTAAAAACCCATCGATCACACATTTATCACCATCTAAATCAGCGGATGGACTCAATAACTTACTCGTATAAGACTAGTTTACCCCATATTTGTCGAAAGTTAATTTTTGAGCCTTCTGAGCAGCGGTGCGCTCCTAATGTCTCATCAAAAGCTACTTGTCATATGCGCAAATGGACTTGTATCTACCTTTGCACCTAATACGTTTTAAAGGCAAAAGGCGATCAAAACTTTCTCACTGTGGTCCTATTCTAGAATTGCATTTTTCTGACAATTTAGAAAACCCTTGTGAAATAGCTGTTAACTCTTCTCCCCCTCTTTGTGACTTTCTGGGTGCTGCACTCACAGCCTGGTTTCACGCCAAGACGTGAAATAGACGCGCCGGTAGACTGCATGTAAGGCGATACACACAGAGGAGAAGGAGAAAAGGAAGAACTACCCTCTCTTCCACTTTTAGCTTGTTCATTAATGCTACAGTTGAGTGAAATTATATTGTGAAAGTCCCTATTAGACGATAACTTATTGTATCATAATGGTTTCCAAAGGCTGTAAGTCCTATTAGTTTACCATGTAAAACTATGTCTACCATTAAATAGGTAGAAACTTTAAAATCTACTATTGTTTCGTGTAAGAAAAAAGTATTTTTAAAGCTCAGTAATAGCACAAGATTTAACTTAAGAAATCTATGCCTATTCTTAAAGAGTTTTCTCTCTCCTCTTGTGGAAGCCGTATAGGCTCTCTCTCTCTGTTTGCCTCTTCAGACTATACAGAGTTATGCATCCATCCTTAATTGTTAAGTAAGCTACAATCTAGCCACTAAAACAATTAAAATTGAACGTGTATAAATTAAAAGCTTAACAGCCCTTAATGTAAATATGGTAGTTTCAAGCCGTTTGTCCTTTCGTGGTCCCTATTTCTTTCACGGCAGCTGATCAGGATACCTAGAAAATCACCACTGTCTGAGATCACCAAAATGGATACAATCAGTTAAAAGGGGAACTGTAATATATTTATCGCTACAAATATATCCCATTGCCTGACTTCGATCATTACAATCTAATGACCACAAGTACCAGTACCACCTAAACTTAGTACGCAGAACACAATTGTCTCATCCACTAAATCACTATCCTGTCCGCTCCTGAGTATCGTTTACTCACAGTGTGGTTTTCCACTCACCCCGTTCTCTATACCTAACAGACCATACTTCCCATTTTTCTCAGACAAACCAAAGCCCGGCCGAGTTTTTAAAGAAAGAATGTATTTTGCCTCCTGTTATAAGGTATGTTTACTAAGAATGAGCAAAGCAGACTACGAGAACCTCTGTCCAAAAAGCCGGTTCGTGGGTTTCAACTTGTTTTATTAAAATTAAAAACCCCTTTTTAAACATCGACCCTCCCAGTCTGGCAGACCGCAATTGCTTCCTCGGCTTGTTTTCGCCGGTTGATAAAGAATCTTTCCCTCACGGGAGTCGGTTCTTGTATTTTAAGCCCGCTTCCCAAAGTTATTCCTATTACCGATAAAACAGTTATTTATCCAGTCATACAAAACTAACAATGTTCCAGCGAGCCCCACAGACCGGGCGCCATGTTACGATCTCGACTTCCAAAGTCTGATCTGTAATGAAAAGCTAGTATCTAAGTTTATTAGTTATGTCCTATTAAACCTGCATTAACTAACCTGTAACCCAATGCTTTAACTACAACCCTTATTACCATCAAAGAGCTCCCCTACTCTCACGGCTTCCGCTGAGCGTCTCACCCGGGCTCCAGGAGGTGAGCGCGCGGGATCTTAACTACTAGACTGCCTTGGGATTCTCCTAGATAAATAAAAGTGTCCTACTTAAACCCACTGTGTTCAGCGTTTCAATTCTTCTAAACGTATTCGTCTATTTCAGGAATCTCGTTTAGGTGTGAAATGTAACACTTTCTATTTGCTCCTGATGATCACTCCCCTATTTTAGGCAAAGGATATCTTTCACAAGTTATTTACCGTAATTTTTATGTACCCGATGTTTATTAATTCCACCTCCTATAAAATAGAACAGATATACTATTTTCAGCATTCAACTACACGCGTTAAACCTGGGAAGCCATTAAAAACAATTGTCTTTCTTTGATAAAAAAGGTATTTGTTATGAGGTTGTGTTTGTTTTAAATCAGTAATGTGCCGTAGTGTGGAGTCAATGTACTTACCTCCCCGGGGGGGAAACGATCTCTTTGTAGAAAAAACCTATACCTAAAGTCCTTCTGTTCCAGCTATAAACTAATTCAAACTGAGGCTTTACAACATTTAAGGGATTTTATTTACAAAATACAAGAGAGTATAGAAATATTACATAAAATGGACAAGAAAGGAAATGAAAAGAGGTTATATGCCTATAAACTCATCAAAATGGAGTATTTGCTCATTATCCCCTAGTAGATGTTAACTTGGTATTTTTCACAATTTGTCAAAGCACAAGACCAGAGTTATGCATGCACTCCGATTTTAAACTTGCGCTCTAGCCCTATCTAACATCCCACTGAATCTGTAAAAATGATAAGGACTTAAGGAAGATTGTTAACGACACCAGTCAGTAAATGGGAGATCTTGTCTCAACCCAATCTCCATTAATTCCAATCACCATTCTATCAGACCCCTGTTCTAATAATCCCCACCTAAAGTTTTAGAGATTTTTACCAAGTCATCTGTGTTTCAAGAGTTTTAAAGAAGTGTTTTAAAAGACTCTGCCTCTAAGTTCTTCGAAGTCAAAATTCTTTCAGAGTATTTTGGACTCAAAGTTTTTCTAAGTTTTTCTTCTGCCTCCATGGTTAAAGGGACAGATAGAGTGTGCTGGAACAGAGCGTGACTAACTATAGAGTATATAGTAGTACCTGCAAAAAGCGGCCCAAAAAGGCCTTGTCCTGCTCAGAACGAGCTGTTATATAGTAATCTGAGGACCAATGAGACTTGGAAGAGAGGGAGGAGTGAAAAAGGCACAGCTGCACGGGGGGACCAGGTAGCCCCCTTCCTATGGCCATATAATCCTCTCCCCTTCCTCTACTCCTTCCTATGATCCCAGAACACCTGCACGGGTGAACCCCGGTAACCCCCTTCCGATGGCCATATAAGGTCCTTCCCCTTCCTCTGGTCAGCTTTTACCCTGATGAGCAGTCACACTCTATTCTGTTTCATTAAAATTATCCTACTTTTACCTATGACAAAAAGATATACAAATGTCACAAGA
>NC_137230.1:35390113-35422613 GCF_949987685.1 Ammodytes marinus
CAATGCATCGACAGTGTTGTTGTGATTACTCAGGCAGAATTCCTCATGGGGAGACATGGCCACATAAGTTACGCGCTGTAGCTTTAACAACTATTTACAAGGTACACTAAACATACAATAGCTTCAGAAACAGAGGGAAGAATGCAGCCAAATATACAGGAAGGTCCTTGAACAAACACCATGTATCGATGTTTGGGTGTTGCATCAATACGATTTGATATTAATTTTTCATTTCATTTAACTTTCATTTATCCTCGAGAGACCAATTGAGGGGTGACCCTCATTACAATACATACAAAATATTCAATGCAAATACATCAAATACACAACAAGTGAAGAGAAGAGAAAAAAAAACAATTGAAACATTTACAAAGTGGTGAAGAGTGGCAGCAATTAAAAGGAATAAAGTACAATATAGTCTAATTAAAACAGTTACAAGTAGAGTTTGGCAGATCCAGGATCCAGAATTGATTAATTAATCAATATATTGATTTTTAGCAATGTTTTGTGCACTTTCCTATAATGTTCAATGCACGCTGTGTTTTATTGTCTGCTTATTGTATTGTTTGTTTGCCTTTGTCTGTCAATTCATTGTTACTATGTGTTACTGCATTTTCTGAGTCGACTATGTTGTTTTTTTAATCTTTATTTATACATGCATTTTATTTCTGTAATTTTAGGATTGCCTTTTACATATCTGGCCGGGGACAAGAGATGAAACTTAGCCTCTTAGCCTCTTAGTCTAACTCTGGCTCACTCACATTTTGACTGTTGATTAGTGTGTGCAATGTCCCTGAACTAAATAAATAAATACATACATACATACAGACAGACAGACAGACAGACAGACAGACAGACAGACAGACAGACAGACAGACAGACAGACAGACAGACAGACAGACAGACAGACAGACAGACAGACAGACAGACAGACAGACAGACAGACATACATACATACATACATACATACATACATACATACATACATACATACATACATACATACATACATACATACATACATACATAAATAAATAAAGTATCGTTACACCCCTTGTAAACAAATATGTACATGCAACAGCTTCAGAAAAGAGAGGGACGAACGCAGTCAAATATACAGAAAGGTACTTGTGTGTGTGTGTGTGGTGTGTGTATGTGTGTGTGTGTGTGTGTGTGTGTGTGTGTGTGTGTGTGTGTGTGTGTGTGTGTGTGTGTGTGTGTGTGTGTGTGTGTGTGTGTGTGTGTGTGTAAGAAAAACCTTCGCCAAAAAACACACAGACTCAGAGTGGGCCGGCGGTGGTTCACCTTTAAGTGACTATGATGACCCAAAACACACAGCCAAGACCTCACTGGCTACGGGACAAATGTTTCAGTGTCCCAGCCAAAAAACACCAGACCTTTAAACCCCATTGGACATATGTATAGAGTGACCTGAAGATGGCAGTTTACAGACACTTCCCATCCAATCTGACAGGGATTGGATAATGCCAGTAAGAATGGGATAAACTTCCCAAAATCCAGGTTTTCAAAGCTTAATTTTTAACCTTTATTTATACAGGTGAATCCTATTGAGACCGGGGACTCTTTTTAAAGGGAGACCTGTTCCCATTTACGCATTACCATTCACATACACATTTATACACCGATAGAACTATCCACACTCACACGAGTCAAGGTGGGTGAAGTGTCTTGCCCAAGGACACAACAACCATGACACAAGTGGCAGGGCGGGGATCGAACCGCCAACCCTTCGACCATTGGCCGACCCGCTCTACCACTTGAGCCACAGTCGCCCTTCTAGACTAGAGACTTAAACAAGAAGACATAATAAAGCTTTAATTGTTGCAAAAGGGGCTTTCAAAAAAGCACTGAATGAAGGGATTGAAGACTGTATGTAGAGGACAGATTTATTTTATTTTTATTTGGATAAATTTGAAAAAAAAAAAACATGTTTTCAATGTGTCATCGTAAGTTGTTGAGTGTAGTCCGTTGCATGTTTTTTTTTTTTTTTTTTTTTTTTTTTTAGATTGTCTGTTTTTATTTATGAGTACACGCATATGTTTGTTTCATGTGATTGGTGTCGATCAATCAAGGGACAAAGGATGCAAATTAGCACTTGCTACAATCCTGTATATTTACATGTAAATGTCTATTAATATGCAATGTCCCTTTAAATAAACTTAAACTTTAAATAAACTTAAACTTAGTGGGTTCTATGTCTATTTTTAATAAATTACAAAAAATTAAATAAAAACTATTTTTTTCTGTCTTTATAAGTTCATGAGTGTGTAGGGCAATTTGATAAGTGAGCATTTGTGACATACATTTATTATTAACACGACTTCAACCCACTTGTATAACACTTTTTGAACTGGACCGGTTGGGAAAACATATTTTATCCGAACAAGGACCCAAGACCTTTTTTGAAATGGATTTTAATTTATTCATAAGGACAGAGCAAAGCAGTGACAACATGACTCTATCCACAGCTGATGCATTCTGACAGCTTGGTGAAAAAGAAAAAATCCCTACATTACATAATATTACATTATACAGCCCTGGAAAAAAATAAGAGACCAGTCTGGATTTTTCTTAAATCTTCATCTCTACATTACTTATTGAAAATGCCCTTAATGACAATTTTTTTTTGTTGGAATTTGGTAGAAATGTTGTCAGTAGTTTATATTGTAAAACCAAAATGTTCATTCTACTCAAACATATGCCTATAAATAGAAACACGAGAGACACTGATCAGTTGGAGTGGTCTCTTGATTTTGTCCAGAGCTGTATTACTACACATTGGGTCAATAAATCTATTCTATTTCTATTCAAATAGTCTTACTTTTATTTGTATTTACTGTTATACGTATATACTTGTTTCATATTATAATGCTATCCTATTCAAACAATAATCCCAATGCAACTGTAAATCAAATCAAATCAGTTTTATTTGTATAGCCCAAAATCACAAACACATTTGTCTCAGTGGGCTTTACATTTCATACAGTATGATACAATATGATACAATATGACACCCTGCCCTTACACCCTTAGCTCTCCTGTCTTGTACCTGTGCAAATGGCAATAAATATATCCTATTCTATTCTATTCTTTTCTAGTTTATTTGCTTCATTTCACTGCCAGCACTTTGAGAGGCAACAAAAAAACCAATGAAGGTCTATCACCGAAACATTACAAATAAAATATTTTTTTTGCGAGTTAGACGGTGTGTGTGGGAGTGTTCATTTGTCTTGGGACCTGCTCTTCCGTCTCCTACACACACCTGGTTTTAAAAAAAACAACAGATTGTGCGAAATAATTCTCCCTTATCTGAATCCTATAGCCAGTATAAAAATGCCTCCTACTACACAACACACAGTGAGCAGAAAGTGAAGGGGTCTGAAATTCTCTGTGATAGTAGCTGTGTAAAGCCATTGTAAAACTCAGTTCAGCGGAGCAGAAAATCCTGTTTCCTAGTTTCAAGTCTCACTGGAGGAAAAACACAAAGTTCATTCATATATCACGACTAAACTCAATATCTGAGGGGAACGATAACAAGCAGACGGACAGACGGACGGACAGACAGACAGATATACAGATATACAGACAGACAGAGAGAGAGAGACAGAGAGAGAGAGATAGATAGATAGATAGATAGATAGATAGATAGATAGATAGATAGATAGATAGATAGATAGATAGATAGATAGATAGATAGATAGATAGATAGATAGATAGATAGATAGATAGATAGATAGATAGATAGATAGATAGATAGATAGATAGATAGATAGATAGATAGACAGACGGACGGACGGACAGACAGACAGACAGACGGATAGACAGACAGACAGACAGACAGACAGATATACAGATATACAGACAGACAGAGAGAGAGAGACAGAGAGAGAGATATATAGATAGATTGATAGATAGATAGATAGATAGATAGATAGATAGATAGATAGATAGATAGATAGATAGACAGACAGACAGACAGACAGACAGACAGACAGACAGACAGACGGGATGCTTATACTATTGGCCCATACTTCCCGTCAGAGCCGAGGCAGGATTCAGTTTGACCTTCATGTTTTGCTGAAACAGTTGCTTCAACACTTTCTCTTTCTACCCAGAGACTGAGGCTTCTGTCTTGTGCCAACATTGACTTTGGGATTTCTTTTTAGCAAAGTTTGTCCCCTTACCCAAACCATTTTTAGACGCATGAATATAAAAAATATAAGTACTTCTGGGTTGGTGTATTTTCAGCCCACCAGGATGGATGGATGGATGGATGGATGGATGGATAGATAGATAGATAGATAGATAGATAGATAGATAGATAGATAGATAGATAGATAGATAGATAGATAGATAGATAGATAGATAGATAGATAGATAGATAGATAGATAGATAGATAGATAGATAGATAGATAGATAGATAGATAGATAGATAGATGGATAGATGGATAGATGGAAAGATGGATAGATAGATAGATAGATAGATAGATAGATAGATAGATAGATAGATAGATAGATAGATAGATAGATAGATAGATAGATAGATAGATAGATAGATAGATAGATAGATAGATAGATAGATAGATAGATAGATAGATAGATAGATAGATATATGGATAAATGGATAGATAGATGGATGGAAAGATAGATAGATAGATAGATAGATAGATAGATAGATAGATAGATAGATAGATAGATAGATAGATAGATAGATAGATAGATAGATAGATAGATAGATAGATAGATAGATAGATAGATAGATAGATAGATAGATAGATAGATAGATAGATAGATAGATAGATAGATAGATAGATAGATAGATAGATAGATAGATAGATATATGGATAAATGGATAGATAGATGGATGGACAGATGGACAGATGGACAGATGGACAGATGGATAGATGGATAGATAACTTTAAAATGTAATAAATAACGTGATTATCCTTTTCATGTCAGGCATTTGAAAATAATCATAATAACAACAACAGAAAGAAAATATAATTATTTGAAGACCTACTTCACCGGTGGGAATATGAAGGTGTATTGAACTCTGAGATCATATGTAGTATACATGTGCAAACATTTTTAGAAATCGGTTCATCCTAGCCTGAGAAAAGGCAGAAAGAGTGTTTTATGGTCTCACTGTCTAACCCTACATTGTCCCATGTGTGACATCACACTAGTAAAAATGTAGGGTTAGGATTAACAGGACAGCTGGGCCAAGGGAAGACTGAGGAAAGACTGAGGGAAGAAAAAAAAACCTCATTCATTATATTATAATAGCAATTTTATAATGATAGAACGCCGGTTCCGTATGGGTGAAGTATTCCTTTAATAATGCCTAAAATACTCACTGGATATAACAGCTTTGTGATATAACTAGTGTGGCAGAGAGGGGCGGGGGGGGGGAATTTGTGCAGTGAGTGAGAGGTTACATTGCAGGCCTGCGGTCTTTGATGTAATGAAATGTGGTGGTTAGAGAGAGTGCGATGTGAGAGATCGCTGGGTGCACACGCTTCCAATTTGTTCACTCGCTCGTCTTTCTGTGATGATTCAAACACCACACACCACATGACCAGGACAGATCCAAACAGTATCATAGACCTTAAAGGAATATGTCACCCCATACAGAACCAGCGTTCTATCATTATAAAATCGCAATGAATATAATATAATGAATGAGGTTTTCTTTATTCTCTCAGTCTTTCCTCAGTCTTCCCTTGGGCCAGCTGTCCTGTTAATCCTAGCGCTAGATTTGTACTAGTGTGATGTCACACATGGGAAAATGTAGGGTGAGACAGTGAGACCATAAAACACTCTTTCTGCATTTTATATTTACGGTGTATACTACATAGGATCTCTGAGTTCAATACACCCTCATATTCCCACCGGTGAAGTAGCCCTTTAAGAAATTGAAAATGTACAATATAAAGGACATCATGTACACTATGTGCTATAAACAGTACCAGATACTAAACGGTGATTGGTCAGAGTGTCATAAATGGGCGGCACCCTATCCTGTGCTTCCAATTAGTTCAGTATCATAGGCCTAAGAAACAGAAAATGTACAATATAAAGGACATAATGTACAATGTGTGCAATAGTGTCATTAGTGGGCGGGACCCAATCCTGTGCTTCCAATTAGTTCACTCGCTTGTCTTTCTGTCAAACGCCACACACATCACATGACCAGGACAGTTCCTATTATAGAATAAAACACATCATCTACACAGCAGCATGTGTGTGCTAAAATAGCTCTAACAGTTTTCCCCTTAGCAACCATTTTATCCAGCTATGATTAAATGTTTGAAGCTGTTGCCATAGGATTTATTCAAGGCGTGTTTGCATTAGCATGGCACCATAACTCTACTCTACTGTACTGGCCTTTATTTATTATTATTTCCACTGTATAAAAGTTCTCTGCATGTCATTCCCCTCTCTGCCCAATTTCATCTGTCTCTCCTAAAGTGTCTAATTAAAGCAAGAAAAAGTGCCTCCCCCCCAAAAAAAAATAAAAATTGTCCAGTAAATAACACTGTCTCAATATTCATGATACATTGTCAGTGTTACCCGCAGCACATTATACTTAAAGGTGAAGTAAGCGGTGTATTTATGTTAATATAAGTGTTAAATTGCTCTTGATTCATACAGTGATCACTTGCATAGTGTGCACGTTTCATAAAGCCGATCTCTCAGTCACCCGCTCTGCATGTAATCGGCAAATACACTTTTTTTTTTACTGAACAATTAAAGGCGGCCACCTAAACAAGGCAAGCCACCTGCCTTAACTTAACGATGTATCTTACTATCTAATGGAAAAGAGCCATTTTCCAATTGTTCAATTTAAGCACAAAAACAGCATCTCTTTAGGCATTAACCAGGAAGAAAGCCCTGGTGGTAAAATGGGTTATCTCGCCCTAATCTAATCACATATTGTTTTTGTCTTAAAACTGGGCATTAAATAAAATAGTGCACATAAATTTAGGCGGGAAAATCACCAGCTGACTATAAAGGGGATGAGGACGGCTAACAAATGCAATCACAGTATTTTAGATATTCCAATCTAGAAGCCAGGGGTAATGTACTGCAGACTAGAGACATAGCTCCTTCGAAGTCTTGAATAAACAGCTCTGGAAAAAATGAAGAGACCACTCCAAAATGATCAGTGTCTCTCGTTTTACTATCTAGAGGCATATGTTTGAGTAGAATGAACATTTTGGTTTAACAATATAAACTACTGACAACATTTCTACCAAATTCCAATATGTTTTTTTTGTCAGTAAGAGCATTTTTTAATAAGTTATGTAGAGATGAAGATTTAAGAAAAATCCAGACTGATCACTTAATTTTTTTCCAGAGCTTTAAATTGTCAAGAATTTGCTTTTATTTCCCATGTTAACAGCGCCTTATATTGGATAAGTGGATGAGTATCCCCCTAAAAATACAACACAAGAGACCTCCCCTATCCCCTATCCCCTATCCCCTATCCACCACCCATCCACCTTACATCTGCATTTTTCACATCAACACTTTATTCTCTGTTAAAAAAAATTGTGCACAATAAGCACGAAGATGGTTTGTGGGTTGGGTCTACCTCCCTCCTTAGCTTTCCCCTGAGGAGCAAAACAGCAGCGAAACTTCACTAGCAGCCGAAAGAAGCAGCAAGAAAGCAAAGCAGCAGACCTCTATAAATATTCCAAGCAAGGCTGACCTGGTTAGGAAAATGCCCTTGGGAGCGTGAATTAGCATCTGAATACAGACGCTTGCTATAGCCATGCAGTCGACAAAAAGACAGCAAGCGCCCTGACAGCAAGTAACCGTACTGTAGAGACTCCCTGCACAGTGCTAGCTACGGACCAGCCCGCCTGCACACTTCATCAGCATCAGCATGGGCACAGCTCAAGTAGAAAGAAAGATGAAGGCATATACAGTATGGCTAATGAGGGGAGCGGTGTGTGTGTGTGTGTGTGTGTGTGTGTGTGTGTGTGTGTGTGTGTGTGTGTGTGTGTGTGTGTGTGTGTGTGTGTGTGTGTGTGTGTGTGAGAGGGGAGGGGGGGGGGTTGGTCCTACAGATAGAGTATAGGGGGCCGGTTTTGATTTTCCATTTATAGGCTACACATGCACCTTAATGACTTTTAAACAACTCTCCTATAATGGCACATACATGCATATTCATCACATTTTAATGAACTCTATTTGTGCAGATGAAAGGACACGTGTATGATGTAATGGAACATTCAAGCACTGGTTAAATCTGGGCAGACAGTCATGTAGAAATGGTTTAAAACAAAGGTTATTATTATGGACTTATAATCAGTGATAATGGATGCTGTCAATATTGATAGTAAAACACACCTCAATCACATCTTACAAGACTACTTCTAGATATTGAGTCTTAGTTGTATGTTTCTCAACTCAAGGAGATGAAGGCATATACACTGTATATGCCTTCATCTCCTATTATACAGTATGGCTAATGAGAGGGGGGGGGGGGGGGGGGCTATAGATAGAGTATATGGGCCGGTTTTGCTTTTCCATTTATGGGCTTCACACCTTCAATAACAGAAATAATGACTTGTAAATGATTCTCCATATAGTGTCTGTTTGTAGGATAGGTAAGATAAGCATCCTATATAATATGTGGACATAGTTACTTGAATGAGTCCATATTTCATAGGTAATGTTAGTTTCACTTTACCCTACTGGGCTATAACATTTTAAAACTGGGTTAGACAATGTAAGGCACGTCGACACTATAATAAGGGGGGGGGGGGGGATATGCTATAGATAGAGTATAGGGACTGGTTTGCTTTTCCATTCATGGGCTACACACCTTCACCAGCAGAAATCGGGGCGGCAGTGGCGAAGTGGGTAGGGAGTTCGCCTCTGGTGTGCAGGGTCGGAGGTTCGATCCCCCGTCTCCCCGCCACATGTCGAAGTGTCCCTGGGCAAGACACTGAACCCCGAATTGCTCCCGATAGTTAGCTTAGTTAGCTTAGCACCCTAGTGCTAAGCCTACCCTGCGTGGTAGCTGCTGCTATCGGTGTATGAATGTGTGTGTGACTGGGTGAATGTGTACAAAAAAATGTAAAGCGCTTTGGGTCTGTGATAAACGGAGATATAGCGCTATACAAGTCCATTTACCAGAAATAATGGCTTGTACATGATTCCAGCTACACTGTCACCTAAATGCATATTCAACACATGTTTAATGAACTCTGTTTGAGCAGATGAAAGGGAATCTGTCACCTGCCAGGTATGATGTAATGTAACATTCATATAACATTGGTTAAATCTGGGCAGACTGCTGGTTCTTTACAAAGGTAGAATGATGACGAATAGTGTCTTGCAAAACATGTATATCAATCCGTTATAATGGATGCTGTCAATGTTGATAGTAAACAAAAAAACACCTCAATCAAGCCTTAAAACCTTAAGGCCTTTGCACACCGGGCTTGTTTTATTTGTGCGATTAATTTGCGCATTATTAATAATTTCCGAACGTATACAGAGTCAATACAAGCTTCCACACCAGCGCCGTAATTGAGTCTTTAATTTTTTTCAAACTGAGAATTTTTTTTTTTAATGACGTCGCTTCCGATAGTGAGACGCGTCAAAATTCACATTCCAAATTATTCGCTTTGTTGTGCTGTTGATTCATGCGCCTAAATATCTGTGGAGTGTGCCTTCATATGTTCACGGGTTACACCAGTTCACCTGAAATGTATGACGTCATATAACATTTTATACTGGGTGCACCCAACATATACATCTAAAAGTTAGTCTGGAGCCCTGTGCATACTTTCTGCAGATGCACAGTAAGACAATGGAATAGTCCAATGATATGGGGGTTGAGGGGCTCATAAATAAAGCCTTCTGATGCTATTTTGGCATATTAATTATTAGAAAGTAGGGCTGGGCGATATGGCAAAACATATTATCACGATTATTCTTTCGATATTGATCGATATCGATATTAATCACGATATATAGTGTGATACTGCTGAAGCCTGAAGAAACCAGAGTGTTCATTAGTTAAACTATACAATGTTGTTTATTAGCATATTGTGATAAGAGAACATTGAATTACATTAAATATACACATTTAACTTCACAAACATGTTTTAACTGCACCTAACTGAACAATATAAGATAACTTGCCTTGTAACCTATTGAAAATATTGTAAATAAAAATAAAAGCTCTAACTTATTTCACATTAAACTCCTTTGGCAGGGCTACAGCAAACATCTTGTAAGATGTAAACATCTTGTAGAGGCACAACCATACATACAAAGTAAACAATTGGATCAATAAAGGCCCTGACACAAGTACTGAACTTTAAGATATAAAATATGAATATGAGAATTACTGGTTTTACATGTCAGCTATTTTAAAAAGTAGAAATGTGAGTAGAAAGTGCAAAATGTAAACATTGTAAAACCAGATATTATGCTACATAACATAATGTGTTTAAAACTAAAGATCTGTTAGTGACTACTATCACATCTAACTCCTCAGGCAGGGAGGCAACAATCTTAAATGTGTATAGAGCTGTGGCACAGATGCTTCATGAATGTCAGAGCACATCACAGCTAGATGCTCATGCTGTACTGTAGCTACATGGTCTTACAGACCAGATCTTTTTGATAGTTTTCCATAAGGTTCAACTACCGCAAAATACGATACGATAGACAGCGGTCGGACGGCGGTTAAAACTTTTCACACGTTCGGTGTGGCCGCTCCTATATTTATTCCCCCCCGTGTTGCAGCCAGTGAGCGAACAGCGCTGGCCGCGGCAGCTACGTGGTGTCATCGTAGCAGTGAGACACACACAGTGCAGCCTTTAGTGCAACCAACGCTCGCGCTGCTGATAGCAGCGGTCGGACGGCGGTTAAAACTTGTCGCGCATTTTCACACTTTCTGTGTGGCCGCTCCAATATATTCCCCCCGTGCTGTGAGCGTACAACTCCGGTAAATGCACAGAGACGGCTCGGGGCGAGTCGACAGAGACAGTGAGCGAACAGCACTGGCTGCGGCATCTACCTGACTATGGTGTCATCGTAGCAGCGAGACACAGTGTTGAGTGTAGCCCACTGATTCATTTAATGAAGAGGAAAAGCACTACATAACAGAGTGCTGCGCCGACATGTTTCGCTAAACACAAGACTCTCTTCAGCCGAGGTCACTACACACGGCTCTCCTCTTTCCTTACCGCTGAAGCTCAAACATGCACGTCGCACCAGGAAATGGGCGTGTAATTAGACAGGAAATGCAAAAACTGCAATCTGACTGGCTGTTGAGTTTATTTCTGCTTTGTGATTGGCTGTTAGGTAAATCCATATATATATATATATTTTTTTTTTTTCATTTTCATATCGAGGATTTATGTCAAACGCATATTGAAGTAATCGACGGGAGTTTAATCGCGATTACTAATTGTAATCGAATTATTGCCCAGCCCTATTAGAAAGACATTATTAATCTAACATAAAGTATCATAGCCATAGGTTTATGAAGCATTGCATGGGGCCCGTGGCAGTTGCCTATACCTTTGCCTTATTGTAAGTCCGCCTCTTACTTTAGGTAACATTGTTTTAACTGTATGTGTTGTACAAATGCATTAAGTGCTTTTTGGATGACAGTGAAAATAGCAAGCAAACAATCATATTATAGCTAGACTTTTTCCTATGTGTAATTTATTTTTGTTCAACAAATGTGCCGCAATATTCTATTCAGAGCATGAACCACTTTTTGCATAATTAATAATTAATAGCACCTCAAGCAAGTGTAAAAACCTATTTCGTAATACTAGGTCTTTTCAACAAAAAAAAAAGTGTTAAGCTTTGTTACTTCATAAATGATGTGCATAGAAATGACCATCAATGGCTAGTTTGAATGCTTACAATGTTCTCTGTTCATCAACCCACAGTATAGAGTCTTTAAATTGATCAGAGAAGTCAGGTAGATGATTTTGTATGATGGTTAGTTAAAGGAATACTTCACCCATACGGAACCGGCGTTCTATCATTATACAATCGCTATTATAATATAATGAATGAGGTTTTTCTTCCCTCAGTCTTCCCTCAGTCTTCCCTTGGCCCAGCTGTCCTGTTAATCCTAACCCTACATTTGTACTAGTGTGATGTCACAATAGTAAAATGTAGGGTTAGACAGTGAGACCATAACAACACTCGTTCTGCCTTTTCTCAGGCTAGGATGAACCGATTTCTAAAATGTTTGCACATGTATACTACATAGGATCTCAGAGTTCAATACACCTTCATATTTCCACCGCTGAAGTAGGTCTTTAATAATTATATTCTTTCTGTTGTTGTTATTATGATTATTTTCAAATGTCTGACATGAAAAGGATAATCATGTTATGCTATCTATCTATCTATCTATCTATCTATCTATCTATCTATCTATCTATCTATCTATCTATCTATCTATCTATCTATCTATCTATCTAATATATCTGTCTAACCCTAAATGTAAGGTTAGACAGTGAGACCATAACACACTCTTTCTGCCTTTTCTCAGTGCTAGGATGAACTGATTTCTAAAATGTTTGCACATGTATACTACTAATGGCGCTTTACCACCGCACATGTAGCTTGACTCGACTCAACTCGACTCAGTTCAGCTTGGTTTGGTAGCAGCACGGGTCGTTTTCCACCGCAAATAGTACCTGCTGAACGTGGGCGGGGTCGTCGTAAGGGGCTGAAAGCCTACTCCGGAGCAAAGTAGCAAAGCAGAAATTACGAGCAGTTGTTGCACTATTAACTGAACCAACCGCCAAAAACACGGATGAAAAGTGTTTAAGAAATACCCCCCTTGTATCTGTTTGCTAAAAGAAGTAGAAGAATATTGCTACGGGCCATTAAAAGGGAGGGTTGTTGTCCCAATGTGTGACTCTGCCACACAGTCAGCTGTAGGGATGCGTCACGTACATCCCTATGCACGTAAACACGGGCATGGTAAAGTTGACTGTTTAGTGCTTGTTTTAGCATACGTGTTTTCAAATGCAAGCCGTGTCTCAGCCTGAATATTTTATTGAGGTAATCAGTTCAGTCCGTTAGTCTCTGGCCAATCAGAAGCGTCGGCAGACGGCCGGCCACTGATTGGCCAGACAATAGTCTCTGGCCAATCAGTGGCCGGCCGTCTGCCGACGTCACCTTTTAGCATCGGCTCAGCTCGCTTGGAACCTAGAGCGAGGCGATACCAAAAAAGCAGCCGCTACCAGGTACCAGGTACCATGAAATTGCGGTGGAAACGCCAAAAATGCGAGTTGAGTCGAGTCGAGTTGAGCTGATACCATGCGGTGGAAAAGCGCCATAAGTTGAACTGAGTCGAGTTGAGTTGAGTCGAGCTACATGTGCGGTGGAAAAGCGCCAATAGGATCTCAGAGTTCAATACACCTTCATAGTTCCACCGGTGAAGTAGGTCTTTAAGAAAAGTATATTGATACCAGGACATACTCTAGTTACTCATGCCTTACGTTGTCTAACCCTTGTTTGTTAAAATTAACAATGAACTATCATGCCATCTGGACACGTACATCAACTCTATAGAACAATATGGAAACACTATAAGTAGCTACAGTAAATTAAAAAACACTTCACTTAACGTCAAACAACTTCCAACAGTGAGAACATTGTGTCACACATTTCTATTTGGAGTCATGTGCTCATGCATAACCTCACACACACACACACGCATAACCTCACACACACACACACACACACACACACACACACACACACGCGCATAACCTCACACACACACACACACACACACACACACACAATTTAACATTGCAAGTGAGTCGATGAGTCTATGAGTCATACATTCAGATTGGATCTAAACTCGTCTCCATTGTTAATCCAGCAAAACACAATGTACATATAAGAGTAAAACTAGACAGCCACACATAGCAACATAGAACATACAGAACCGAAATGCCAAAGATACTGTATTAGGGATGGCCATTTAGAATGTTTTCTTTAACCAACAAGAATTGGCGGTTATTAACCGGTTAACCGTTACGATTTAATGTAGCCTATTCATAGTGAAATACATGAAGCATTATAGCGGGGCTCCCGACCTTCTTTGTTCCAAGGACCGGCATATTCAACTAAAAACAATCCAGGGACCAGTAGCCAATGTAAATGTATTTTGACACAGTTCACTTTCTTACATCCGGTTTAGCGATATCAAAATAAGAGTCCGGATTTGAGGGAAATTAAGATGATTTAATTGTTTTTAACCGTTTAACCTTTAGTATTAACCGGTTAAAGATCTTCTTAACAGTTAACAGGTTAACCATGGTCATCCCTATACTGTATGTTCGATAGGATTTCAATTTACCGCATATTGCCCTCACACAAAATCATCCACCGGACACAGAGCACTGATACGTTTGTTTTATAACTGTTCAATGTCCAGCTACCGGCTGATTCTTTATTAAACTGTGCTTGTTTGTGTGTGATCTTAAAACAACAATGTGTAATGACATTTCGCTCAAATCCCCCATCATGGATTAGGCTCTGATATTCATTGATTACCAGTCTACCAATATTCATACTGTGTTGAGGAGTGAATTGTATTGAGTAGTTTTTATTATTAGTGTTAATAGGTCTATGGTAAAGATTTATATTTTAATGTACCATACTGTCTGTCTGTCTGTCTGTCTGTCTGTCTGTCTGTCTGTCTGTCTATATATCCATCCATCCATCCATCAGCCAATACTACCTCAATTGAGCTACAGCATGTTAGCCTCTTTAAAGGTCACATAAAACCATATGACAAAGGAGCTAAATAACATCGCACTTCAGTACTGGATGTATTCTATTCTCTGCAGGATGTTTTGGTTGAATTTTCCCAACTGAAAAGGTTTGTGCACACACACACACACACACACACACACACACACACACACACACACACACACACACACACACACACACACACACACACATCTGTCAAATAGCCTAACAACAGTGCTCACTTGAAGCCTGTGCACTCCCTGAACTATACAGTACGTACTTCTCCATGGGCAATTCACAGTCGCAGCTGCATATGTAGGTCAAGACATTTCTCATTTTAACTAAGAGTGGAAATTCCCTTGTCTCCTTTTTTTCTCCATTTCAGTTTAAAAGACTACACCTCCTTCAATGAATCAATCGTTACCATGTTTTCACCCGTGTTGATTTCAAATTGCATATATATCCTTTTTAAGTATGGCCTTGATAGCTGCTTGAAATATACAAAATGTTTTGATCTAAGGCAAGTATGTAAGAGGAGTAAGAGGCACAGCTTTGATACAAAATGAAACACATGAGAGCATTGATATAATATTCTGATACATGTAGAGAGTAAAATACAGCGGCGGAAAAAAATTAAGAGACCATTTTGGATTTTTCTTCAATCTTCATCTCTACATTACTTATTGAAAATGCTCTACATGACAATATTTTTATTGTGAATCTGGTAGAAATGTTGTCGGTAGTTTATATCATAAAACCAAAATGTTCATTCTACTCAAACATATGCCTCTAAATAGTAAAACAAGAGACACTGAACATTTGGAGTGGTCTCTCAATTTTTTTACGGAGCTGTATATCCTATTTGAAACATTGCATTTCAAACAATATGTCCAATATATTCACACGTTCATATGTTGTTGCTCTGCTGTGTTTTTATTGTATATTTTAGCTTAATAGTACTTTTTACTTTACTTACTTTTTAATAGTACGTTTTACTATAGGTATGTTGTGTTATATAAATGTGTAACTTATTTTCTTTTAGGGTGACTTTTACCATCTGTCTAGGGACTGCAGATGAAAAATAGCCTTCTGGCTAATTCTGGCATATTGACAGAAATGTTTGATAATATGCACTGTCCCTGTATTAAATAAAAAAAATAAAAAATAAAAAAACACGTGCTTTAGCTGTCTGCCACCCGATAATATACTGTATGTTTTCATATGCCGTTAAGATTTGATGGTAGTTTAGAAAAGTCTAGCCCTAGTGTCGCTGTTAGGGTCTATTACGTTTTAATGATGGAAGATAAAACATGGCGGACAGTTTTAACCGTTTGAGCCACAATTTCGCTACAAGACAATCTAGTTCAGATTCAAAGTCAATACAACCGAAAAATAACTGCCATCCACATTCAAGGATAGTCCCTCCCGGCTTCATCTGTACAGATCTAAAGAAATTAAAGGGGCACTGTGTAACGTTTTAAGTAATTTATTAGCTAAATTCAATATCCTCCTTCATAAATACTGTATGTCCTCATTGGTGTAAAATCACCTCTGCCAATAATCTGAATTATCCTCCTGAGCGGAGAATTACAAATATTAATATTATATTGTGTACATTGAGCAGGCAAGTCTTATGGAGGCATCCATGTTGGTTGGAATGTCATCAGGTGCATTGTTTTAAAATGTAGAATTGTTCTTGTCCTTGAAGGCCACTGTAGCTTCTGTTATTATTCTAAAGTGGTGGGGTTACCCAGGGAGCGTTGCATTCTAGAACTTTCTTGATGATGTCATATTACACAGTGCCCCTTTAAAGGTGCAGTGTGTAATATGACATCATCAAGAAAGTTCTACAAAGTTCTAGAATGCAACACTCCCTGGGTAACCCCAACCCTTTCGAATAATAACAGAAGCTACAGTGGCCTTAAAGGACAAGAACAATTCTAAATGTTAAACAATGCACCTGATGATATTCCAACTATGACACTTTGAAGATGGCGGCACTAGGCCTTGGTCCAAAATATGCAGAAATATGGACATATATGAGACCCTTTCTAAGGGAAAAATAAATAATAAAAAAAAAAATGTTCAGCTATTATGCACTAAATTAAATGAACTTATGGATATTATAATTACTTTCTACAAGATATGCTAGGAAATAAAACCCAACATTCTACACACTGCAGGTTTAAGACTCACTTTTTCGCTTTGGCTTTTAATACTGATTGATATTTGTTGTGTTATTGTTGTTGTTTCTTGTTGTTGTTGTTGCTGTGTAAACTGCTGTGTTAGGCCTTTTAGTTCATTATTGTATTTGTGTACAGCACTTTGCTAAACCATTGTTGTTTTTTAAATGTGCTTTATACGTACATCTGAATTTGACTTTGATAGTCCCCTGGCTTCATCATTTCAAATCAAACGAAATTAAAAGACCAAAGAGACAACCTTCAAGTGCATCAAAGTCCCAGGGTTACCATAAATCCAATGATATTAAATCATCACGTTCGAAGGCTCAGTCCTGTCTCCAACACATGAATAAAAGATTTTGACTAAGAACACCCAAGGACCCACTGCTGGGTGTTTAGGAATCACAGACCAAAGCAATGGGTGTGAATGTCTTAGATCATTAACTTCAAAAAGGTGGACAAATATCTATCTATCAATCTATCTATCTATCTATCTATCTATCTATCTATCTATCTATCTATCTATCTATCTATCTATCTATCTATCTATCTATCTATCTATCTATCTATCTATCTATCTATCTATCTATCTATCTATCTGTCTGTATGTTTGTATGTCTGTCTGTCTATATACTCTATCTACTGTATCTATCTATCTATCTATCTATCTATCTATCTATCTATCTATCTATCTATCTATCTATCCATCTATCTATCTATCTATCTATATATCTATCTATCTACTGTATATATATACTGTATCTATCTATCAATCTATCTATCTATCTATCTATCTATCTATCTATCTATCTATCTATCTATCTATCTATCTATCTATCTATCCAAACTACTTTCCATAATTTTCCAAATAACTTTATGGATTTAGTTTTCTAAATCCTTGTATGCAATATTTTGTTATATTACGTTCAGCGTAGTACAAAGTGAATCCGGAGAAGATTACATTCCTAAATAATGCGCCATTATCCCAGAATTGACTGCTGCATCTTCTCAGAGCAACCCAAGGCATTGTAAATTTACTTTGCCCTTTCCCTGCTGTCCGTAATTGCTTGTTGTTTGTCTTTGCTAACATAGCTCAAGAGAGCAAACTTGAATGCACCAACAGCGAACCAATAAAACAGTTTTCAAAGCACTTGCAGCTGAGATGTTGGCTATTTTCCCCACAGTAATGTTAAGTAAGCACAATGTATAATGTATGTGTTTTTAAACCAAATATACTGTTCTGTAAAGGTGCGAACACTAGGCATTTTACACGCGTAAGATTTACGTGCGTAACGCAGCTAAAATGTTGCTTGATCATTTTGTGTCAAAAATGGTTATACGCGCGTAACGTGCCTAGTCTCCCTCCCGATATTGTATTTCCCTTATCAACCATGGCTGATCAGACCCGACACAACAGCGTGCATGTCCGCACAAAAACAACAACAACACGGCCAACAACTGTGCCAAAAGACAAACTGAACAGCACAAATAGCCTAGCATTAAAACAGCATTGCATATTCACGGCAGCTACATAACAAACACAGTTACAGCAGCATCGGTGCACGGCGGCCCAACATAAAGGCAAGTAGCCAAAATTACCCTACCTGGCTGTGACAAGGGACCGTGGCTAGCGTAGATCAACACCGGTGCTTCGCTCTACTTGTCGTGAAAGTCCCGCGGACAGTCGTCATGTTTGGGTTCATAATATGAGGCGCTAGCCGCCCGCACACAACAGGGTGAGTTAACTAATGCTATACGGCGCTAACTTTGTTTATCGGCTAAAGCACAGCCGCACATATTCACTGAATTAACCAGGAAGTCCATTCTCCTGGTTTACTTTCCCCACGTGTTCTAACCCCGAGCGGCTTCATACAGCACCGGCCGCCCGCAATACATTTTTCTCCTCGGTGTCTCTCATCAGCCTCTGTGTACAGTACACTGTTCTCCGACCCTGCCAATGTATGTGACGTCGGGTCAAGCTCAACGCTGATTGGCCAACGCGGCTAATCGTCTCGCGTAGGAGCAACAAAAGTTCAATTTTTTGAACTCCTCGCGTAGCTGCGTAATATATACGCGTGTAATATATACGCACGTAATATATACGCGCGTAAACATGTTGCTTTAGCGCGAGTGAAAATGTTGCTTCAGCGCGAGTGACGCATTTACGCGCCATGTACGCGCGTAAACCAATGGTTCCCTATGGAAAAACGGCCGATTTCATATGCGTCTGTACGCGTGTAAAGTGCCTAGTGTGTTCGCACCTTAAGTCCCAGGTTATGACAAATGCATATTGCAAAGGTTACTGTTTTTTTTATATATGTTTACCTGTGTTATAGAGAAATACTGTTAAAACCTGCAATGTACACCCACTTAAAGGTGCTTCGAGGAACTTGAACGTGAGCTGTTGTTCCTGGTTGAGCGTACCATCCATGACAAAGACATTAAGAAAAACTATATAAAAATAGCATTCTTTCTTTGGCACTGATGGTCTGGTTTGCTGTTCCATGTAATTTATGATCATCAGAGGAAAACATTTGGCTTATTCTGAAAACTGTAAAACTGTTCCTCATAGCACCTTTAAACAGTGAAGAAAAATACATATGCCACTGTGTACGCCACAAACAAAAATTATAGAAAAGTCTTACCTCCAGCCAGGATCTGCTGCTCCAGTTCAGCCATCTGTTTGCGGTACGCCCTCAGCGCTGCCTCCTTGAACGTTGGTCTGATACGTTTCTTGGGCGGCGCCTCTACCGGCTTCTCCTCTGGAACATTATTTTTATTTTCGTCCTCCTGCTGTTGTTGCTCTGGATCTACTTTTTCCGTCGCTTCAATGGCCTCCTCTGCTATCTCTTCTATCTCATCTAGCTCCTCTAAATCCTCGACCCCTTCCTCAAACTCCTCCGTCAATTCATTGTCTTCCGTCTCATCTGGTTCCTCTACATCTACGTATTCCACCATGGCGTCGTATTCGGCGGTGGTCTCGGTGAGTTGGGTTTCGTAATCCTCGGCATAATCTTCTTCTTGGTCATACTGATCGTCCAAACTGCAATCGTATTCCAGAACGCACGCCTCTTTCGGTTCCTCTAAGTCCTGCTCTGCGGCGGCTTCCAAATCCTTCTCTTCCTCCTCGGTGACCTCGACGTCATCGGACCCGTCGTAGTCCTGGGAAGTCTCACACTCCTCCTGGGCATTCTCATCCTCTTCGTCCGCCTCCATGGAATTAGTTCTGTTCTCCATGTTGGCTATAGCCTGCTCCATCACTTCGACATAGTTGGTCTCATCATCCACTGGTTGTCCCGCCGCCGTAGCTTCTGCTGCCTTTTTCGGACCTTTTTTCTCTTCCTCTGCCTTGTAAATCACCGCCTCCGCTGCGACATTTAAGTCTGTTCTGGAGTTATTTGCAGTGGATGTGGCGGAAGAGCTGCGGAATCGCCCCATAAATGAGGACTGGGTGTTTGCGGGTTCCTCGGGAGGGGCTTGGGTGGTCTGCGGGGGGCCGTCAGACTTCCACACAACCCCCAGAGCGGATTTAGCCCTTTGGAGTGTAGAGCCGAAGCCAAAACCAAAGGATTTCTCAGTGAGATCTATGCTGAGCCTACTGCTCCAAGACTTGGGAACTTCCTCGACCTTCTCTGTCCGAATCTCACTCTGACTGCGGTACATAGTTGACGACTTGTTCTGTGTCGGGTTGAAGCTATGATTGATATCCAGCTCAGGGAACTTTTCTGAAGGGACTGGCTTGGCAGTTTCCTTAGAAGCTACTCTGGGCGCTACTTTAGGGGCTTCAGATGGGCTGGGTTTAGGGCTTTCTTTAGGCGACATCTTGGGACTCTCTTGAGGGGGCATCTTGGGACCCTCTTTAGCTGGCGTCCTAGGGCTATCTTTAGGAGCTGCCCTGGGTCCCTCATTAGGGGGTGACTTAGGGCTATCTGTAGGGGCTGCCCTTGGACTCTCTGGAGGAGGGGGTGACTTAGGACTATCTTTAGGGGATACACTGGGTGCTTCTTTAGGTGGTATCTTAGAAGCGTCCTTAGTCGGTACTTTACCCGTCTCCCTAGGTGCTACTTTGGGCAACTCTTTAGGGATCTCTCTTGCGGGTGGTTTTGCAGGTTCTTTGGCAACCTCTTTTGCAGCAACTTTAGATGCAACTTGTGGCGGTTCCTTAGCTAAAGCTTTCGGCGGTTCTTTAGCTAAGACTTTTGGGGGTTCCTTGGCTAAGACTTTTGGGGGTTCTTTGGCTAAGACTTTTGGGAGTTCCTTGACTATGACTTTAGGCGATTCTTTCGGAGTTGAAAGCGGGCTCTCGACTGGAGTTATTTTAGGGCTCTCTTTAGGTGACTCCCTGGGACTTTCTTTGGGAGTAATTATCGGAGTAATTATCGGGCTATCTTTTGGGGTCGCTTTAGGAGTGACTTTAGTAGAACCTCCATTAGAAGGTACTTTATTTACCCTAGATACTTCTTTAACGGTGTTCTTTGCGACTTCTCTATTTGTGTGTCTTGGAGTTTCTTTAGCTAGAACTTGAGTCAGTTCTTTCACTACTGTTTTGTGAGCCTCTTTAGGAGTTGCTTTGGATGGCGCCACTTTAGGCGCGACCTTAGCAGACACCTTTGAGTTTTCCTTTGGCAATATCTTGGTGGTTTCCTCTTTAGGGGCCATTTTAGGTTGTTTTTGAGTCACTTTAGCAGCAGCCTTAGGGGCGTCTTTAGAAGATACTTTAGTGTTTTCTTTTGGGGTCCCCTTGCATCCCTCTTTAGACTGCCGGCCAGATGTCTTAGTAATAGCCTCCCGTTCTGTGTGGGGAGGAATAATGTGGGTTGTTATAGGTAGGGTGGGTAGTGTGGTTTCCCTATCAAGCAACATGAACTCCTCATCTCCTTCAAATTGCAAATCAACCTCCTGACATTTAGTGATGTTTTCTGGAAACCCAGGAATGGTTGACGGGTCAAAGGGACTGCTAATCTCTATGGAAGCTTCCAGGCCAGAGTCAGCTCCCTGCTCTAGATGATGCCAGTCTTTCCAGGGTGATAAGTCACCTTGCAAAGACAGCTGGGAGCCACTGTAATGGCTCCTGTCCCCAGACATACAGACAAGGCCATTGCTCACCCCACTGTCAAGAGTATCTGTATTCTTATTGTAGGCTTGATTCTCATTGCCGATTTCGTGAGTGGGGCTAGCATACCAGGAGGACGCCATGTCTTCCTGTTTTCTCTGCCACAATTCCTGATCTGACGAGGACAGCAAATTGCAGCCGTTAGCTCGTGTAAAGAATTGACTCTCTGAGAAGTCTTCTGAGTATGACTGGCAAAGTTTAGAACAGTCGGACTCAGAGCGGCTGAGTTTAGGGGTGGAATAATCACTCTGGGAAAGCCAGCCGGGGGTTAAATCAGTGTAGTACGCCTTTGCATGCTTGTCTGGGTCATAGTAAGTGTCGTCGGCATAGTGAACGCTGCCTGAATAGCCCGCTTCCTCTCCTGACCTGCTATGCTCATGGGATCGCCTTTTCTCTGATTTGCTCCTAGCAGGCTTCGGAACCACCATTGCATATTTATTTTTGCTTAATTCGTCTAACTCTTTATCGCTGTCCATTGAGTCCCAGTCGTCACTTTCCACTACTTTATCCTTCCCTGAGACCTTTATATCCATGCTTTCATAGGTTTGGGAAGAAGACATTGCCTTGTCTTTTCTCTCCTTGCCTTCGGTTAAGCTATCAGTAGAGACTGTAATGCCCGTCCCTTTAAGTTTATAGCACTTTTTCAAGACTACATCCCTATCTTGGGTCGTTGCGAAAATAACAATAATAGGGCGGGGTTTTGCATTAGAACATTCTCGTTGTTGCCCTAACCTATGAGCAAGCTCAATTTTTATTGTTTTTGGGGCATCGACAAAACCCATCTTGTCTTTCATTATTTTATATATTACATTTTCTGTTTTCTCCGGCTTTTCTTCGGGAACATTGATGAACCGCAAGGTAGAATTATTGGCCTGGTGGCTGATTTGTTTTATGTAGTCGTGAATGTCTCGGGTTTCCCTTCTGGACTGGACGAATCCCGAGCGTAGCTGTTCGATCTCACTCTGCACGACCTCAACACTGCTGGAGATCTCGTCTATGGAGCTTTTCAGGGCGTTCACATGTCCGCGTAGCTCAGAGAGTTCCGTCTCTATCTGGCTGATTCCCTGGAGCTCCTTGAAGATCATCTCCATGACATCTTGGGTCTGATTGATGCAACCCGTGGAGGAGGAACCGGGCTCCAGCGTGGAACTCTTCTGCTGCCTTCCGGCTCGGTCCAAAGACTTGCTGCGAATGCCCAGGGTTTTCCTCCAATTGCTCGCCTCGGAGTCGGACGACACGCACTCCTGACTCTTTTTCCATTTCCGTAGCTTGCGTAGGGCGCCCAGTCGGAGAGTGTGTAGGCTCGAGCGCTCCACTCGTTCGCCCTCGGAGCTGCCATCGGAGGGCGCCAAACTGATGAGGCTCTTTCTGTTTCGTCTTACCGGCATGGTGTGTGATTTATGCTCATCCAGTCTCCTGACGGGTTTGGGCTCGCTCACGGACTCAGAGTAACAACTGCTATCGATTGAATGAACCTCGGGAAAGATAGTCTCATTATTATTCAACAGAGGAGAGTTTTTCGGGAGTCCGTTCGCTATGGCGACACGGTAACTGAAGGTGGGTGACAGGGAAGAGCAGTCGGCCTTACCGTCGTCGTCCTCAAGCGATATATTACGTGTTGAAGAGCATTTGGAAATCTTTTTAACCGTGGTCTTCAGTGTGGTCGAGATGGTTAGATTGTGTGCGCCTTGCAAATCAGTGGTGGTCAATTTGGGCTCTTTATTTTCGCTTTTATCTCTCTTCTTGATTGGGTTTGCCAATTTCTTTGTAAACATTCCTTTGCAAATCTTCTTAATGTAGGATGATATAGTCTTTATTAGGGCAGAAACCATGGATGGCAATCCGGTGGACAGTTTTTTATCATCTAGTGAAAAAAGAAGTTGGCTGAGAAAACAGCGTTGGAGCGCCAAGCACAATCAACCTGTGCCCTTGACAGCTATACCCAGCTCACAATGACTAAAACCACAGTCCACGCGTTGAGTCGTTTATACTGTTAAATCCCAGAACCTTCCGCCAGATAGGGAACATCTCTCTGAAAGACAAAAACAAAACAAAAAACAGGGACATTTACTTTACAATTTGTTTGCAGGTCACACTTAGAACACAAGCCGGAGGAACCCAGTCTGAGTTATCAATACCTTGTTAAATATTCAACATGCATAACGGCAATATTCTCAATGTTACACACAACAAAGACATTGACAATTCAGATGCAGGAAAACATGGACCATTCATTATAAAACCATTCAAACAAAGATGTATTTTTTGTATTGTATCTTGTACAGCACTTTGGTCAACTGATGAGGATCTCTTAAGTATAAATAAACGTTGAGTGCTTTTCAATTTGTTTTCCCATTGACTGAATATGCCAGAAGATTGACAGAGGGAGAGAAGGAAAGACATAGAGGGTGTTAATGTAGTGTGTGTTTATTGTATGTGCTTATGGATGAGGGGGGGGGGGAGTTAGGGGGGGTTGAGGGGTAATCAATTGCATGTGTATATGACATCCCATCCACTCATACTCAGACATCACCTTAACTACAGCTTAGAGACTAGAGACCACTCCAAATGATCATTGTGTCTGGTTTTACTATGTACAGGTTCACAGTATGTTTGAGTAGAATTGATGGTATTGTCTTAATCTATAGACTATTCACAAAATGCCCCTCAAATTACTAAAAAAACTTAATAAACTAATGTAGATACTGTATGTCGATTGGACAACAATTTGGAGTGGTCTCGTAATTTTTCCCGGGGCTGTATATGCCATAAGATTGACAGAGGGAGAGAACGAAAGACATAGACGGTGTTTATGTATTGTGTGTTTATTGAATGTTCTTATGGATGGGGGGGGGGGGGGTGGAGGGGGGGTTGAGGGGTAATCAATTGCATGTATATGACTGTTCACTCATGTGTGTGAGTGTCAGTCAAGGTCAATAGTCCCACTACCTCCATTGATGTATCCAATATACATCAGGAGACGGCCAATTACTCTGATTGCTTTCAGCACTATCATACTCTTGTCAGCGAGTCTGTATAACACAGGGATCACCAAACTACAGCATAATTATATTCCAACCGTGTGTTTTTTCCTAATTAATAAATATATACAGTAGCTTGATGAAAAATCCTTAGGCTAAAATATCTGATGTTATTTTTGGCATAAATTCCGTCAAATTTGATCAAAACACATCAACACAAAATTGTTGTGTGGGCTAATTTCCATATATTGATTAAAATGACTACTCATTTGCCAATCAAAATTAATTATATGTTCCATGCTCACAAAGAAGTTAATGACCTGTATGTTGCCGTACATTTACCGTCCCATTACTTTGATTTTGAACGCTTCAGCACCTGAATCATAAAAACAGTATAAAACGGGCACGAAAAAAGGCTTGTTGGAATCCATATCCGCAGAGTGTGTATGTGTGTGTGTTTGCGAGTGTGTGTGTGCGTGGGTGTGTGTGTGTGTGTGTGTTTGTGAGTGTGTGTGCGTGTGTGTGTGTGTGTGTGTGTGTGTGTTTTGAAAAAAGAGTAGAAATCGAGAAACCTTAGGCCCCTGGATAAAAGGCTCAAGCGTTCTTGAATCGCTCAGCATAGTGTTTTAACTGTCAAGAGCTTGGAGTGTCTCTGAGAGGTGTTTTCTCCATAGATTTGGTAACTACACAACTACATCGGAAAAGAGGCATGTTTGTTATGTAGGGGATCCGACAGCTGTTACACATTAGTTCTGGGGTTTAGAACATGATGTGTGTATGTGTGAGTGTATGTGTGTGTGTGTATGTGTGTGTGTGTGTGTGTGTGTGTGTGTGTGTGTGAGTGTGTGTGCGTGTGTGTGTGTGTGTGTGTGTGTGTGTGTGAGTGTGCGTGCGAGTGTGTGTGTGTGTGTGTGTGTGTGTGTGTGTATGTATTTGTGTACGTCTCTGTGCATGTATGTGGGGGTTGTGGGAGGATTGGGTTCTTTTAATTTTCCTTTGATTTTATTTGCTGTTTTTCAGTTTTTTTGTGCAAAAACAATAATTGTTTTATTACATGTAATACTGTCGTTTGCAATAGTACTGAGCTTAAAGTAGCTACGAAGAACCTTCAGTTTTTGTTCATTCTAGTGGCTATTCTAGTGGTTATACTAGCACTTTTGGACAAAACCCTCTTCTTTAAAATGTGCATCATTTAAGATAATAATAATTTAAAAGTTCCTTGCATTCTCTTGAATGAATGAACTGCAGTTAATAAAGCACTTGACCCTAAAGTGTAATTAAAATGTAAATTGTACATTAATTCTATCCAAGTGTAGTCACAGGTCGGTGTGGGGTTGAATTGCAAAAATAAGAAATATATGCAGTCAAAAAGTGCCATGTCGGGGCGCTCCGGTGGCGTAGTGGATAGAGCGCGTACCATATTGGCTCCGGCCTTCGTTGCATTGGTCACGGGTTCAAATCCGACCCGTGGACCTTTACTGCAGGTCATCCCCCCCCCTCTCTCTCTCTCTCTCTGTCTCCCCATTTCAACTATGTACTATCTAATAAAGCTTGAAAATGCCAAAAAATAATCTTAAAAAAAAAAGTGTCATGCCAGAATTGGACCAACATCAAAATGAGGTAAAGAAAGACTCCAGTATATTTGATGGTGTAGAAATCTTCATGACTCAGCGTTCTTCTCAGTAGAGTGGGGGCACAAAGCCAAGAGCAGTATTTTACAACTGTCAGGTCACAACCCCAGAAAACTGCCCCTCCCACGGATACATCACATCAGATGTTGTTTAAATCTGTTGTGACATTGACTCAATTACTTTCACTGACATTTATCGTTCTCAGGTGAATGTCGAAGTTCTTTCAGCTCGCGAAAAAACTACAGTCAACTTTAATTTTTTTTCTTTCTTTTTTTAACCTTTATTTCTACAGGTAAATCCCATTGAGACCGGAGACTCTTTTTCAAGGGAGACCTGTTCCCATTCCCACGTTACCATTCACACACACATGCATACACCGATAGCAGCAGGCTTACTATCGACATTCACACGAGGCAAAGGGGGGTGAAGTGTCTTGCCCAAGGACACAACAACCATGACACAAGTGGCAGGGGGGGGATCGAACTGCCAACCCTTTGATCATTGTCCGACCTGCTCTACCACCTGAGCCACAGTCGCCCACTTGTGTTTATCAGTAGAGCAGCTGTGAGGTAAGTGCCTTGCTCAAGGGCATCTGGCGTTATGATGGTAGGAGGGTGATGACTTCAGTGATTCTGGAAAATCTTGTTGTCAAAATCAGCAGATCGTTAGGAGATGTTCACTGATTTTGACAAAAATGTCCAAGTGTCCCCTGGCAAAGAGACACTGAACCCCACATTGCTCCCGATGGTTCAGAGAGCGCCTTGCATGGCAGCTACTGCCATCGGTGTATGAGTGTGTGTATGAATGGGTGAATGTGGTAAGAAATGTAAAGCGCTTTGGGGCTGAGAAAATCGGCTAAAAAGCGCTGTATACGTCAAGACCATTTACCAAAAAGTGATTTTGACAACAAGCGTTCTCCAGAATAGCTGACTCTGCCTCAAAGGTTAGGATAAGTGAATTAGATAGATAGATAGATAGATAGATAGATAGATAGATAGATAGATAGATAGATAGATAGATAGATAGATAGATAGATAGATAGATAGATAGATAGATAGATAGATATACACTTTATATATCCCTTGGGAATGTTCCTTCATGGAATCACCCTCCTACCCTCCAGTGGTAGTCAGTCAGTGGTATGGTGTGTGGAATGGTATCTCAATAAAAGTTAAATTATATTAAAAATTATTGCATTTTCAAATCAGTTGCATATTCAAAGTGTCTAAACACCCACACAGGCATTTGCACTTGCGTGGCCTTTCTAAGTATGTGTGGGCATGTACAGACTACACTTGATTAGACATCTCCCATCTCACTATTGTTAGTTGTAGGCCCACTCTTATTGTGGCAAGCATATAGTTACCATTCTGATTATGTTGCCTATGCCTCAAGGATATCAACTTATTCGCAACAATGCTCAACTACATTTCAACCTACGCAAAGGTTTAGTCAGCCAGAATAATTGACAATACATGCGTGGGTTTGCACACAACTTGTCTTATCGATACATCTTGTAAAAATGGTAAATGGACTTGACTTTTATAGCGCTTTATAGCTGATTTTCTCAGCCCCAAAGCGCTTTACATTTCTTACCACATTCACCCATTTACACACACACACACTCATACACCGATGGCAGTAGCTGCCATGCAAGGCGCTCTCTGAACCATCGGGAGCAATGTGGGGTTCAGTGTCTCTTTGCCCAGAGACACTTGGACATGTGGCGGGGAGACAGGGGATCGAACCACCGACCCAGTGGCGATCTCCCTACACACTTCACCACTGCCACCCATCTTGTGCATATAGAGTTACAGCACAATGAACTACGTCAAGAAAGGTATTATACAGTCTAGAGAGGCACCATGTAGTTATAACTGGAAAATAAGACTTTACTTTTAATCAGTTAATCTCAAACTACTTTTTACCCCCATGTTCCTACTGTATTGCATAACAGTAAACAAACAAAATAACGATAATTAATAGAAATATGGGTAACACTTTATAATAACTATACGTTGTAACTTGTTAATAGGTCATTAGTAAACTCTTAATTAATGATCATTAATGATTTGTTAAGTGTTTGTTAGCAGTTTGTTAAGGATTTATAACAATGGTAGATAGTTAATAGCTTAATAATTGAATCAGTTCATCTGGGAGGTAATCCGAGATTAACTGATCATGTCACGTTCAAGTCCATGGCATGCACAGTGTGTATTGAGTTTATTTAAAAATATTTGAAAATGGGGCTGCCCTCAGTTGCCCATGCACTGTGTATAGTCTATAGCTTATTTCAGCCTCGTCGGTATCTCGGATTACCTCCCAGATGAACTGATTCAATTATTAAGCTATTAACTATCTACCATTGTTATAAATCCTTAACAAACTGCTAACAAACACTTAACAAATCATTAATAATCATTAATTAAGAGTTTACTAATGATCTATTAACAAGTTACAACGGATAGTTATTATAAAGTGTTACAGAAATATGTATTATCTACATTTGAATGACACAAAATAATGAGCAGAATTGAATTGTGGGTTTAAAATAGGTATGTGTTGACGAAATCTATTTCTCTATGATTGTATAACATATTAATGCTAGTCATTCTATTCACCTCACATTGAACTCTGGTGTACAACACTGTGGTAAACATGTTTTTAATCTCATTGCTTGAAGAAGTAAAACTGCCTCGTAAGGAATGTTGGCACACAGATACTGGGAAGCAAGATGCGAACACACTAGGGGTGTGAACGTTTACAAAAATGTCTAACCGTGTACACGACAGAATTTTTTTCGTGTACACGGTTAACCGTGACGTCATTGTCTTCGCGCGCCCGCCGTCCTGTAGGCGCGCACACACACACACACACACACACACACACACACACACACACACACACACACATACACATACGCGTTTGTTCGCCTGTAAAGACACAGTTGAAATGACCTACGCTCGTTTACACACCTCTTATAATAGGTCCATGGCACAAACACAAACACACACACACGTTCGCCTGACATGTGCGCCGTCATTATCGCGCTTCATTCATTTCCTGATTAATATAGCCTATCGCTTTCTACATGTCCACGTTCATGCAGGTTGAACAGGTGTTATAAAGTTCGGGCTACTTACGAGCTTAGTTCACGTCAACCGAGTAACTTTAATCTTTAGGTTATCTTTCATCACTCTTCCGTGGCTGTGAGTCGAGCACCGGCACGGCGACTCCCCGTGTGTGTGTGTGTGTGTGTGTGTGTGTGTGTGTGTGTGTGTGTGTGTGTGTGTGTGTGTGTGTGTGTGTGTGTGTGTGCGCGCCGATACACACACTCACACACTCGCCGAGGGACAGACCGATTCGGCAGACTAGCTTTTATCATCCCCAATTAGTTTAGGCCTACTAGTGATGTACAATCAATAAATGTGTGTCTCCAGAACATATTTAACAACTTTGAAAAAAAGAAAATTTGAAATTTGAATTTTTTTTTTTAAACGGTTTTCGTTTATTGATTTTTCCTAAACGGTTATGATTTACTAAACGGTTACACGTGCACACCCCTAGAACAAACACATATGTTCAAGATCGAGTACTTCTTGCACTCGAATCATTTTATTATCAGTGTAATTAAAATTCATCCCCCATATTTTCCAGAAACTCAGATGACCAGGTCATCAGCACCTGGTCAGACAAATACGTGCCAGTATGGGTATAAAAGTTGTAACATCCCTCTCTGACTTTAGTCATTTCTCTGTTATACTACATGTGTGTACATGATAACTGACTCAACTTGCAAGTTTCAACTAAAGTCTCTGCGGATGATGAAATCTGACTCCTGACTCTTTGTGCATTATTTCATACTTATATTGAAATTGGAAAAGTTTAATAACAGTATGTGACAGAAACTATCCCTGCGTTCCAATCCCCATACTTCCCTACTAGTTAGTATGCCAGAAAAAGAATTAGGATGTCCCAATACATATATGTCAATTGTAGTATGCTGAAAATACATAAGTGCCCCACTAACTCCAATAGCATTTTGGAGTATTTGTCTTTATTCTTGACATTTCTCAACAAAATGAAAAAAAAAACGTCCTTATCTGATATTTTTTTCTTTTCTCTTCTGTTCTTTAGTATGTAGTGTAGTAAAAAGAAAAAGTATGTGATATGGAGTGCAGGGTATGATTGTAGTGCTTTAAAATTAAACAAAATGAAGTGAAATTGTAAGGAATGTATCATCATTTATAGATGAGTTAGACATTTGAGTGACAAAAAAGCAGATTAGAAAAAACAATAGATCATGGTTGCAGTACATTGGGAGGTGGAGTCAACGATTCTGGAGAACGCTCGTTTTTAAAATCCCTCTGTCAAAATCAGTGAATATCTCCTCCCAAACTGTAACCTTACCAACACACCTAGCATCATGCCTGTTTACAGAGCCTAGGATGTGTATTAACACTAGATTAATTGTCAGGGCACACATAGTACTGACAGGTAGCGGATCATTTGACAAAAGGGTTTGACCTTTAGGTTCAACTAGCATCAAATTCGACTGTGTCCTTCAGTGTAAGGCGGAGCTGAAGACTTGCCCTGTGTTCCGAATCTCATACTCTTTCTTTTTCCTATTCTACTACATCCGACGATAACAATAATCTAGTTAGGATGCAGTAGGCATACTATTGGGACATACTTTTACTTATTTATTTCATCATAACATTGCGCCTTGATCTTGCCTCTTGCTTTTATATCAGTCGCATCCCCGTTTGTTTTCACATGGAGGCTCCGTTGCTGTGACGTCACTTCAGGTGCGCACTGGATTGTGGGTCAGAAGAATCGCCCCAAATAGGATGCAGTTTTCTTGGCCGGGTGCAGTAGACATTCCGGTATTTCTAACCATCCTAAATCTGGCCACAAGAATCGGGACATACTAAATCTTTTTTCTACCATACTAAATAGTAGAAGTATGCGATTTGGAATGCAGGGTTGGTGTTTTTAGCTTGTGTAAGTCAGTGCTTTAGGTCAAAAATCTGAAGCAGGACTAGCTGGTTCGTTTATCAGAGCTAGAAGAAGAAATGTGTTTTCTTGTTGCGTAGCTCTTGGGTCAGAATACTCTGTGAGATCAGACAAAGTCGTGTTGATCTTTGTTAATGTGGAGGTGATACACTCACGCCAGGGGATGTTGTCTTTGGATGAGTCTCCCCAAAGTAATGAATAACTATCTATCTATCTATCTATCTGTCTGTCTGTCTGTCTGTCTATCTGTATGTCTGTCTGTCTGTCTGTCTGTCTGTCTGTGTCTGTCTGTCTGTCTGTCTGCCTGTCTGTCTGTCTGTCTGTCTGTCTGTCTGTCTGTCTGTCTGTGTCTGTCTGTCTGTCTGTCTGTCTGTCTGCCTGTCTGTCTGTCTGTCTGTGTCTGTCTGTCTGTATGTCTGTCTGTCTATATATCTATCTATCCATCCATCAATATATATATATATCTATCTATTTGTCTGTCTGTCTGTCTGTCTGTCTGTCTATATATCTCTATCTATCTATCTATCTATCTATCTATCTATCTATCTATCTATCTATCTATCTATCTATCTATCTATCTATCTATCTATCTATATATCTATCTATCTATCTATCTATCTATCCATCCATCTATATATATATATATCCATCCATCCATCCATCCATCCATCCATCTAACCAGCTTTCTATTTACCCATCTTTTTTTCTAAATGCAGAAATGTGCTGCTAATAAACACAGCTCGATATTTCCCTCTGCGGATATGGATTACAACAATACAAAT
>NC_137230.1:35427613-35435722 GCF_949987685.1 Ammodytes marinus
AAGTATGTTATATGTTCAATTGGCCTGTGAAATGCGAATGAATGTATAGTATTGTTGTGATGTTCCTTATAAATAAACAATACTGCATATTTGAATAACTTGACTATCCCCATACGCCTTTTAACATACTCAGCAACAATCCATTTGTGTTCAGAAAATTAATAAAGAAATTGGGATGCATGCTATTAAATTCCAAGCCTTGTCTGACTGTGTGTGTGTGTGTGTGTGTGTGTGTGTGTGTGTGTGTGTGTGTGTGTGTGTGTGTGTGTGTGTGTGTGTGTGTGTGTCTCGCCCTCTTCTGACTTAACAACCTCGCATTAACACAATGAGAGCAATCAGTTAATCTATCGTCTTCAAAACACTAATGTCTTAAACGTCATGTTGCTGCTTGTAATGGTGTGTGTGTGTGTGTGTGTGTGTGTGTGTGTGTGTGTGTGTGTGTGTGTGTGCGTGCGTGTGTGTCTTCCGGTCTCCTCACTGCTGAGCTGGTTCCATTTGCCTGTAATTTGTCTTAACGACTATGATTGTCTTTAATGCATTTGCGGTATGTACTTATATTGTTATTTTATCAGACATCTGATGGTGCAGTGGGTCTATGGGACTGATGTGTGGGTGGGTTGGTTAATAAAAGCCTGTGTGTGTACTCGTTGTGTCTGTTGTATTTTTTAGTTATTTTTTAACTTTTAGGGCATTTTCAAGCTTTATTTGACAGTACAGAGCTGAAATGGGGAGACAGAGAGAGAGAGAGAGAGAGAGAGAGAGAGAGAGAGAGAGAGAGAGAGAGAGAGAGGGGGGATGACCTGCAGTAAAGGTCCACGGGTCGGATTTGAACCTACGACCACTGCAACAAGGCCTGAGCCGATATGGTACACGCTCTATCCACTACACCACCGGAGCGCCCCATCTTTATCTTTTATGATGGACCCCCTTCAAAGACCAGATGAGTCAACTCAAGGGGCTATCCTTTGATGACATTCCAAATATTAAGATTGTTCCACCCTTTAAAATTCAGAGTCTATGTGCCCTTATAGGTCCTCTGAGGAACTTTCACTTTGTGTTAATTATTGCACCCTCTTTGGACAAAAGCGGTAGTGTTTTTACTACTACGCCAGCTGTTGTTCCTGGGTGAGCGTATATACCCATGACAAAGGCATTAGGAAAAACGTTATAAAAACAGCATTTTTTAGCACTGCTGGTCTCGTTTGCTGTTACAAGTCATTTATGATCATCAGAGGAAAAAAATAGTATTGCTTCATAAACATTTAAAATTCCTTGTGTTTGTGTGTGTGTGTGTGTGTGTGTAGCCGTGCATGCATAGCCTACAACTGTTTCTTGTAATCTCTAGCTAACTACTTGTATATTTCATATTGTAAAATAAATTGTCCCTTATCAGCTTGCTTTGACTTAAAGCACTTTGAATGGCCTTGAGTCTGAATTGTGCCAAATAAATAAACTTGCCTTGCCTTGCCTTGCCTTGCCTTGCCTTGCCTTGCCTTGCCTTGCCCTGCCTTGCCTTGCCTTGCCTTGCCTTGCCTTGCCTTGCCTTGCCTTGCCTTGCCTTGCCTTGCCTTGCCTTGCCTTGCCCTTGCCTTGCCTTGCCTTGCCTTGCCTTGCCTTGCCTTGCCTTGCCTTGCCTTGCCTTGCCTTGCCTTGCCTTGCCTTGCCTTGCCTTGCCTTGCCTTGCCTTGCCTTGCCTTGCCTTGCCTTGCCTTGCCTTGCCTTGCCTTGCCTTGCCTTGCCTTGCCTTGCCTTGACAGATAAAAGCGTCTATAGTATATTGTAGTTGTCTGACTGACTGATTGACAAAAAAAAAAAAAATCTGGGAATTCCTGTGGAGCTGAGGCAGAGCCCCTCCCATCTATGAGTCAGACTAGAGAGAGACCTCCAGGGGAAAGCACACACACACACACACACACACACACAGACACACACACACACACACACATTCAGAAACAAACACACGAGCATGCACGCACACACACACACGCACACACTCACACACAAACAAACACACAAGCACACGCACACACTCACACACAAACAAACACACAAGCACGCACACACGCACGCACGCACACACAAAAACAAACATCCACACAAACACACATACACACATATATGGGCCAGGCCTTTTGCCATAATGTCCTGGGAGCTATTCTCCTATTCTCCCAACCCTCCAACCCTTTTCTCTAATGCATCTAGAGAGTAGCAAAGCACTCTAAAACACTCCATCTCTCACAGCCAGTCCTGCAAACACCCAGTGCCACTTTCCTTTAATGAAAATGAGTGTCAGTCTGGGGTTTTTTTGGACTAGGCAGCATGCTAACCTCTTTCTCACAATAGTCACAAATCTGGTGCTTTTTGCGCTAATGAAAAAACACAAAGTAGTTGTAAGCCTATTATGCCAATGTCCAAGTTATTACACTGCAAGCAATTTATATTATATATACAGTTCCAGAAAAAATTAAGAGACCAGTCTGGATTTTTTCTTCAATCTTCATCTCTACATTACTTCATGGAAAATGCTCTTTAATGACAAAAAATGTATTGTGAATTTGGTAGAAATGTTGTCAGTAGTTTATATTGTAAAACCAAAATGTTCATTCTACTCAAACATATGCCTATAAATAGTCAAACGAGAGACACTGAACATTTGGAGTGGTCTCTTCATTTTTTCCACGGCTGTATATATAGGCTATACTATGTGCTCTGATAATGGCGGTCGTGTCATTTGGGTGAAGTGTGGGGCACCTGTGGGTATATAGAATATTTTGTGCAAAATTCAAAACTACATACGAATGCATATAGATGAGAAATACACACACGGCTTACGGCATTATTACAGAACACATGATTATGGATTATACAGCGCGAGTGTGTGGATTAGTCTGTAGTGCACGTGTGTGTGTGTGTGTGTGTGTGTGTGTGTGTGTGTGTGTGTGTGTGTAGTGTCTGTGTGTGTGCAGCCGTGCATGCATAGCCTACACATGTGCGCTGTGCATGATTGCTTTTAAGCATTTGCTGCTCCAGAGAAGAGAGAGAGAGAGCGTGAGGCAAACCGAACCAGTGTGGGGGGATGAGAGAGAGGGTGTGTGTGTGTGTGTGTGTGTGTGTGTGTGTGTGTGTGTGTGTGTGTGTGTGCGCGTGCGAGAGAGGGTGTGTGCAACATCCTCAGATCATATTGCCCCTCATTGCGCGCCCATCCTCAGCTGCCTATATAGCCTAGTGTGTGTGTGTGTGTGTGCCCATCCTCAGCTTGCCTGCCTACATAACCTAGTATAGTACTGTGTGTGTATTTCTCATTCTCTCATTCTCTCATTCTCTCTCTCTCTCTCTCTCTCTCTCTCTCTCTCTCTCTCTCTCTCTCATATCTTGCCTGCAGTCTTATAGGGAACAACCAGCCTACATCACAACACAGTCGCTCTACTCCTAAATCAAAATATGACCCATTCAAGAATATACCCAACGGCCCGTCGCATTTTGGTCAGTGTGTGAAACAACAGCATTGCTCGCACACACACACACACACACACACACACACACACGTTCTGATATTGAGTGTTACACTCCGCATAGGCTAACAACATGGGAAGAGAGGCGAGAATGCATGGGAGCGATATGGGACATCTGTGTGGAATATAGGCAGATGTGGATTTCTGAATAAAAACTACAAAAAAACGATAATATGACGTTGATTTGTAGGCTATTTTTTTTTCAGCCGTTACATCGGTAGTGGATATTTAGTGCTATCTAACCGCATCATTCTCAAATAACGTTTCATTAATCCTTTTGACAGGGCCACAGAGGGAGGGAGGGGGGGGGCGACGGGGAGGGAAGCAACAAGATACAAGATGAAGTCAGAACACTCAAGACCCCCCCCCCCTCCCCTCCTCTCACGCGCACCATTCAAACACATCCGCATCCAGCGCCTTAAAAAAATCCCGCACATATTTAGCCTACATACCTTGGTTGTGTCAAAAATCAAAATCCTCCGTGGATGCCAGCGGTATAGTGTAGCCACAGCAAGCCGTGCATGTGCAGCCAAATCCCGGGTAAAATAGAGGAATGGTCGGGGCGAGTATGGAGCATCCAGCTATCCAGCTATTATAGTGATGGGAGGGAGGGAGGCTCGGTCAATGCTAGTACCGACCGGAGCTCACAGAATATCTCCCCGACAGCGAGACGCCACATCCCACATCATCCAACAGCTGCCCTGCCTCTCCTCCACGCCACCGTCTTCCATAGTAGACTCCCACTATCTGTATATCTCGATCCGAATACCGATGCCTCTTCAATGCATTTGATCCACGATTGACACACACACACAGAACCACACACACACACACACAGGCGCGCTCTCACACCTGCTTGTCACAGCCAGAGTTTGTCTAGTCCCAAAAAAGGAGGTTGCAGACGGGTGGTAGGCTAGTGTTTGTGGCGGTGGCACGCGCACACACACACACGCTGATTGGGAGGCAGACAGCGCTGTGCTGCGAGTGCTGGCGCCCAGTCTGAAGCTGTGCAACCCCGGCTGGATGGATGAGAGAGTCCCTCCCCTCTACAAAACTCTCTCTTTCTCGTTCGTTCGCTCTCTCTCTCTCTCTCTCTCTCTCTCTCTCTCTCTCTCTCTCTCTCTCTCTCTCTCTCTCTCTCTCTCTCTCTCTGCTCAGTGAGCCAGGCTGAGAATATTGAGCCCAGACACACACACACACACACACACACATACACACACACACACACACACACACACACACACACACACACACACACTCAGAAGGAGGCACAAAAAAAGAAAGAGGACAGTGAGTGTGTGTGTGTGTGTGTGTGTGTGCGCGCACGCGTACATGTGTGTGTGTGTGTGTGTGTCCTAAAGGCAAGATAACTGTATGATCCCAGCCCACTGTAAAAACTACAAACAAAACTACACATTCCGACGGAAACATTAGTGATGTAATAGGTCAATAAACCTTGAGTATCGCAGACACACATTGAAGAACAGTGTTAGGCTACAGAGATATTATTTCTTTTAATATTATTTTATTTACCAGGTCTCGTGCATGTGTCGTGCGCACGCTATAGCTACTGCTTTTGTGCGCTCGTGCATGGCTACATGGGCATGCCTTTGGGGCACCACGAGCACACTATACTGTCAAACACATACACACACGCACAAACACACACACACACACGCGACACACACACACACACTCACGAACACACGCGCGCACACACACGCCTACCTCAAGTCACCACAGAAGAGCATCCCCATCTGAGCATCTCTCCACACACACACAGACACACACACAGACACACACACACACACACACACACACACACACACACACACACACACACACACACACACAGAGATCATCTGATTACATCTCCCACTGGAAATGTCGTCATACATGATTGCTCATTCGCGTTGCAGATTAGTCTTCCACGCGCTAGTCAGGTGAATTAAAACGCCATCAGAACGCGTCATCAGAGCGCACGTGGCTGCTCTATATAACACACACCTGTGACAGGAATCAAGTATTTGTAGTAAAAAAATAAAATAATAGATCTACACTTTATGGCGCTATAATAATGGCGGCAAGGCAATGAAAGAGTGAGCGCGAGATGAAAACATTGCAGGTAGAGTGTGTCCACATCACTGCGAGCCTCCCCCTGCCTTTGAGGTGGTGATTAGTCATTCAAATAAAATCCATCTCTCTCTCTGTCTCTCTCTCCCTCTCTCCGTTTCTCTCTCTCTCTGTGTCTGTGTGTGTGTGTGTCTCTCTCTCTGTCTCTCTCTCCCTTTCTCTCTATCTGTCTCTCTCTTCCTTTCACTCTCTCTCCCTTACACACTCTCTCTCTCTCCCCATCCCCGCGTGCTTAAGTCTGCCTCGCTCTGTCAGTGTAGCTCTCCCTAACTCAGCTGAGATGTGTGTGTGTGTGTGTGTGTGTGTGTGTGTGTGTGTGTGTGTGTGTGTGTGTGTGTGTGTGTGTGTGTGTGTGTGTGTGTGTGTGTGTGTGTGTGTGTGTGTGTGTGTGTGTGTGTGTGTGTGTGTGTGTGTGTGTGTGTGTGTGTGTGTCATGCCTTCCTCCAAACAGCCACTAATTGTCTGGCCCTCTAGCGAAATCACATTTCTCCGCGTCACATGGGATGGGAGAGAGAGGTTGGAGTTGTGTGTGTGTGTGTGTGTGTGTGTGTGTGTGTGTGTGTGTGTGTGTGTGTGTGTGTGTGTGTGTGTGTGGCAGTCTGCGCATGCGTATACATGACGGGAAAAAGGGGGTATGCTGATTCTAATGCTGTATATGGCTGCTGCTCGCCCCCTATTGGCGATAAATATGCCTGCTACTCTTATGAGACCTCAGCTGTTTTGAGAGCACGTCTGACCCAAATTATTCACTCTACAAGTATGGTAGCACACGTGTGTATTCAGCCACATACAGGTCCTTCTCATATAATTAGCATATTGTGATAAAGTTCAATATTTTCTGTAATGTACTGATAAACATTAGACTTTCATATATTTTAGATTCATTACACACAACTGAAGTAGTTCAAGCCTTTTATTGTTTTAATATTGATGATTTTGGCGAAAAAGTTAAGAAAAACCAAAAATCCCTATCTCAAAAAAATAGCATATTTCATCCGACCAATAAAAGAAAAGTGTTTTTAATACAAAAAAGTCAACCTTCAAATAATTATGTTCAGTTATGCACTCAATACTTGGTCGGGAATCCTTTCGCAGAAATGACTGCTTCAATGCGGCGTGGCATGGAGGCAATCAGCCTGTGGCACTGCTGAGGTGTTATGGAGGCCCAGGATGCTTCGATAGCGGCCTTAAGCTCATCCACAGTGTTGGGTCTGGTGTCTCTCAACTTCCTCTTCACAATATCCCACAGATTCTCTATGGGGTTCAGGTCAGGAGAGTTGGCAGGCCAATTGAGCACAGTAATACCATGGTCAGTAAACCATTTACCAGTGGTTTTGGCACTGTGAGCAGGTGCCAGGTCTTGTTGAAAAATGAAATCTTCATCTCCATAAAGCTTTTCAGCAGATGGAAGCATGAAGTGCTCCAAAATCTCCTGATAGCTAGCTGCATTGACCCTGCCTTTGAACACAGTGGACTTGAACGGACCGTGTCACTTGTCTGAGTATACATGGCCTTTCAGAATCGGATAAATGTCCGATGCATGGCTGTCTCCACTATGCTAGGTGGCGCTGTAGCCCCTTCAACAAGTGGTTATAGAGCCACGTCCGATTTGTGTGCGAAGTAGATCGGATAAAGGTGTTTACATGCAGTTTACAAGTCCTGTTGAAGTCTTATTCGTTTATTTACCCGATTATGAGTATGCATGTAAACGTGACACCACCTTTGATCAGAGCACATGGCTACTGATGATCTTCCAGAGCTGTGAAGACTTGCAAACATATACAATAATATATCTATCGATGTTGTACTCAACAGCCGATCATTTAAAAATAAATAAATAAATAAATATTACCCTATGTAATGTTGGATTCACACTTTCATACTGTATTTCTCTATTCCAGTGAAATGTTATCAAGCCACACGCCTAGATATATAAAGATAAACAATATACTGCCTTAGACTATACTGTGTGGATCACTCCTCTATTATTCTATTTCAGTAGTATGCTCCTTCCCCCTGCTCTTGTCTATGTCTCTACTACCTAAGTTGTACTCCATCAATATTTTATTTTTCCAGGCAGGTCATTATATATATATATATATATATATATATATATATATATATATATATATATATATATATATATATATATATATGTGATTTTATTCAGGACACATGAAGATCCATAGTACATGTATAAAAAATAGACTCAATACATAAATAACAACAAAAAGCACACCAATGCATGCAGATTAAAAAAAAAAAAACACAAATAAAATAATAGATCAGCATACAACACTTGCAGTATACAAAGATGCCCTCCAATGTCTCCAGAGTGAGGATGAGAACCTGACAGAGCTGAGCCCAGGCTTGGCCAATGCCTGAATAATACAGTTTTCAGATGCTGTCAACCTACACATAAAACGATACATCAAATTCCTAATTAAAGCATGACAGGTAGGCA
>NC_137230.1:35438422-35440922 GCF_949987685.1 Ammodytes marinus
TGAGTAGGACGTTAGTAGGGCGTTGAGTATGAGTAGGACGTTAGTAGGGCTTTTAGTACCAGTAGGACGTTAGTAGGGCTTTGAGTATGAGCAGGACGTTAGTAGGGCTTTTAGTACGAGTAGGACGTTAGTAGGGCTTTGAGTATGAGTAGGACGTTAGTAGGGCGTTGAGTATGAGTAGGACGTTAGTAGGGCTTTTATTATGAGCAGGATGTTAGTAGGGCTTTAGTAGGACGTTAGTAGGGCTTTTAGTATGAGTAGGACGATAGTAGGGCTTTTAGTACGAGTATGACTTTAGTGGGGCTTTAGTAGGACGTTAGTAGGGCTTTTGGTATGAGTAGTACGCTAGTAGGGCTTTTAGTATGAGTAGGATGCTAGTAGGGCTTTTAGTACGAGTAGGACGTTAGTAGGGCTTTTAGTATGAGTAGTACGTTAGTAGGGCTTTTAGTATAGGTAGGACGTTAGTAGGGCTTTTAGTATTTCAAGTACGTTAGGTATTTTAGTATGAGTAGGACGATAGTAGGGCTTTAGTATGAGTAGGACGATAGTAGGGCTTTAGTATGAGTAGTACGCTAGTAGGGCTTTTCCAACCGGCCTTAGACTTGGTATTCCACCCAGGATTTGACCATTATGCAAAAAGCATTCCCACACCCACACCACTGCTACTCATTGCATTTATATTGTGCCCAATGTTCCTGGTTGAGCGATCACATTTCTATGATAAGATGTTTTGCCTGAAACCAAAATGTGATGTGAAAAAATAACAATCCCTGTGTTCCAATCCCCATACTTCCCTACTATTTAGTATGCCAGGAAAAGATTGAGGATGTCCCAATAGATGCAGGTCAATAGTCAATTGTATGCTGAAAATACATAAATGCCCCACTAACTCCAATAGCATTTTGGATTATTCGTCTTTACTCTTGACATTTCTCAACATAATGAAAAACAAAATCTTCCTTATCTGATTTATTTCTCTCTCCTGTCTGTGGCCCTAAAACTCTTCTGTACTTTAGTATGTAGTGTAGTAAAAAGACTAAAACTCTTCTGTACTTTAGTATGTAGTGTAGTAAAAAGAAGGAGTATGTGATTTGGAATGCAGGGATTGCCCGAGGTTTATTTTATGGACTTTTCAAATAGACCAGCGATTTGAATCCCAAAGATGAGCTGAAATACTTTGAGGGCAAGAGACATGTTATGAATGGATGGATGGATGGATGGATGGATGGATGGATGGATGGATGGATGGATGGATGGATGGATGGATGGATGGATGGATGGATGGATGGATGGATGGATGGATGGATGGATGGATGGATGGATGGATGGATGGATGGATGGATGGATGGATGGATGGATGGATGGATGGATAGATAGATAGATAGATAGATAGATAGATAGATAGATAGATAGATAGATAGATAGATAGATAGATAGATAGATAGATAGATAGATAGATAGATAGATAGATAGATAGATAGATAGATAGATAGATAGATAGATATAGAGGGTTATGTATGTGAACATGTTTCTAAGACAGATGTATACGCAATATACATGTATCTTAGATTTTTGTTTTATTATTATTATTATTATGTATAGTGTAGATGCCTTTATAAACTACCCTAAAGCATAGCCAGGAAAAGGAAAGTAGGATATATTTCATTGGGGGTTTTTTGTTGGCTCTGTTTTCTAGTACACCGCAGACTCAAAATGAAAAAAAATACTATGAAGTCAAAAGTGCTGACTCTCAGATTTGATTTTTGAGGGTGAGGTGATTTTTCTTTTTGTACACCTATGCCTTCCAGCTTTCCCACAATTTAGGCATTTACTGTCCCTGCGTTCCAAATCACATACTCTTTCTTTTTACTACACTACATACTAAAGTACAGAAGAGTTTTAGGGCCACAGGAGAGAGAAAAATAAATCAGATAAGGAAGATTTTTTTTTCATTATGTCGAGAAATGTCAAGAATAAAGATGAATACTCCAAAATGCTATTGGAGTTACATTTATGTATTTTCAGCATACTACAATTGACCTGCATGTATTGGGACATCCTACATCTTTTTCTGGCGTACTAAATAGTAGGGAAGTATGGGGATTGGAACGCAGTGTCTTTATCTTCAAGTTCATTTGAGGTTTTACACGTTTGGAAAATGGTTCTATGTCTTTTTGAAAATAGCTCATTTTAGGATGTTCATACAGGTCTGCAAAACGCTCATAAAATGTACTTTAGGCTAAAGCAGAGAACCACCTCATCTCTCCCCAAGAGCAGCAAGTGTTTTATCATCTACGGACCAAAAATCCAGATAGTCAGGATTTTTTTAATGAGGTACAGAGGAGCCATGTATTCATTAGTACAATGTTTAATTAGTTTAATAAAAAGTTTAAGTTTTGACCTCCTGTGACAAACTTTTAAATGTCTATAAAACAGTTTTTCTTCTGGTTATCATCATTGACCAGTGACAATCAACGGACGGCAGTGTGTAGCTCCACCT
>NC_137230.1:35443422-35455922 GCF_949987685.1 Ammodytes marinus
TATCATCAGTGTGTGCGTGTGTGTGTGTGTGTGTGTGTGTGTGTGTGTGTGTGTGTGTGTGTGTGTGTGTGTGTGTGTGTGTGTGTGTGTGTGTGTGTGTGTGTGTGTGTGTGTGTGTGTGTGTGTGTGTGTGTGTGTGTGTGTGTGTGTGTGTGTGTGTGTGTGTGTCATCAGTCACAAATTTACATACGATTCTCTTATGGCACCAGTTGCATTCAGATAATTCTAAAAGGAGAACTGAAAATAAACATTTGAAGGATTTATCTGGGTATATCAGAGCACAAGCAGTAAGGTACTGTATGTACTTTAAGTGTGTACTTAAATACTTGTTTAAAAACTGTGTTTAAGACCTACTTCACCGGTGGTAATATGAAGATGTATTGAACTCTGAGATCCTATGTAGTATAAATGTAAAAAGATTTTAGAAATCGGTTCATCCTAGCCTGAGAAAAGGCAGAAAGAGTGGTTGCGTTCCGAATCGCATACTCTTTCTTTTTCCTATTCTACATACTACATCCAACGATAAAAATAATCTAGTTAGGAATGGATGCAGTAGGCATACTATTGGGACATACTTTTCTCTCTTATTTCATCATAACATTGCGCCTTGATCTTGCCTCTTGCTTTTATATCCGTCGCATCCCCGTTTGTTTTCATATGGAGGCTTTGTCGATGTGACGTCACTTCACGTGCGCACTGGATTGTGGGTCAGAATCGCCCAAATAGGATGCACTTTTCAACACTAACAATCTTGGCCGCGTGAAGTAGGACATCCGGGTACTTCTAACCATCCTAAATCTGGCCACAAGAATCGGGACATCCTAAATCTTTTTTCTACATACTATATAGTAGAAAGTATGCGATTCGGAACGCAACCATTGTTTTATGGTCTTGCCGTGTGACGTCACACATGGGAAAATGTAGGGTGAGGATGAACAGGACAGCTGGGCCAAGGGAAGACTGAGGGAAGAAAAACCTCATTCATTTTATTAAACTACCGATTTTAATGATAGAACGACGGTTCTGTATGGGTGAAGTATTCCTTTAACTGAACTAACACATTCAAGACTACTACAACAAATCGAATTGCATAGGAATTAGCGTTGATATTTTTTTTTCAAGATCATATTTTGGCATTTTCAAGCTTTATTAGACAGTACAGAGTTGAAATGGGGACACAAAGAGAGAGAGAGAGAGAGAGGGGGGGATGACCTGCAGTAAAGGTCCACGGGTCGGATTTGAACCCACGACCACTGCAACGAAGGCCAGAGCCGATAGTACGCGCTCTATCCACTACACCGTCCATTCGGCGTCAATATTAAGCAAAAAAGCTTGTCATTTCAGGCACTGGTTAGCGAGTCTAGAGAGAGATGGATATAGTAGGATTTGGCCGTGGGAGGGTAAACAACATGGGTTTGTAAACACACACACACACACACACACACACACACACACACACACACACACACACACACACACACACACACATACTAACAACAGGAGTTTTTAAAGGGGGCGGTGAGGTGAGAAGGTAACAGATGGCCTTTTGCTGGACTTGCTCCATTGGTTTCACACACACACACACACACACACACACACACACACACACACACACACACACACACACACACACACACACACACACACACACACACAGACTCTAACACATATTCTCAGCCAATTCTAAACACGCCTGTTGACCGGGATATCAAGCTGTTGTTTGCTTGCAACTGAGGAACAGTGAAATCCTACCAAAGCTCTGTTGTGTTGATCTGACTCTTGCATCATACTATCAGCTTTCACTCATTTCAGTAAAACACTATTTATGTTATAAGATATGATAAAATAAGCTACTGTATTAATCTCAGCGGGGAAATGTAGGTCTTCCAGCAGCCAGCATACATATACACACAACACAATACAACCCATACAAAAAAAAACATGAGCCCACAATACATAGCCTAGATTAAAAAAAAAGTGGTATGGACAGCCCTTTTTTCTCTCTGGGCCCCCCTTGGTGGCTGGGCCCTAGAAAGCTTTCCCATTTTCTACCCCTTATGGGCGGCCCTGGGTATGGATGGTCCATGCGCATAGCTGTTAGATAACAGCACAAGAATACTAGGTCTGCCAGTGCATAGTATGATAGGAAAATACAAAATTATGATACAGATAAAAAAAGCCATCAAGTGTGCAAATATGCAGGTTCAGGTTCAGGTTCAGGTGACTTTATTCGTACCCGTAGGTAAACTTGTGTTGCAGTTTAAAAGCGAGCTTCCGTCTCACAGTTAGGACAACACATACACACACACACAAATGGGACAGTTACATACAGTAGGCTAAAACAATTAAAGTGCTGCAGTGCTAATCCAAATTTGGACACTTACAACTGACCAACATAATTAAAATATAATAAAACCCTGATAAATTGATCTAAAAAAATCAACAAATACATAAATAACACATACAAAATTAATGTTGTGCAAATTTAGCAGTTTCTACAGCTTGTTCATCAGCGTGATTGCAGGTGCAAAGATACAATTGATATGCAGCTCAGGCTACACAAAGAAAGGCAGAGAAAAGGAGCGCTTCTTTTTGGTAGTGGGTGAAAAAAATAACCTTCGATTAAAAGAACTATTTAAAGAGGTCTGAATGTTTTGTATTATCACAGAATACCTTGTTTCCTTTTCCCCAGAACATAAAGGCTACGACTAAATATCTAATGAGAGCATTTCCTCATATGCGTTTGAACTAAAAGCAATTAAAGCTGGGGTGGAGGATTTGGGGAGAAAATAGCAGTTGGGATAGAGATTCGAATCCAAATACCTCAACCGCTCCACTTGTTCTCTTTGGTCCCTCCCCTATGGTCCCTCCCTGACACGCTCTACACCAACAAAGTCGAGCCAAAGTGAATGGACAGTCCCAACAGCCAATAAGAACAGAGAATCGGAGCCTCACTCTGATTGGTCAAAGTGTACAGCTCATGTTAACTTTGACCAATCAGAAATCACATACCCCAGCTTTAATCGGTTCACTGAATATATAACCTCTCCTTGTTAGCGTTCACTAGTTGTACATCTTGTCTTAAAGGTGCAGTGTGTAATATGACATCATCAAGAAAGTTCTACAAAGTTCTAGAATGCATCGCTCCCTGGGTAACCCCAACCCTTTAGAATAATAACAGAAGCTACAGTGGCCTTCAAGGACAAGAACAATTCTAAATTTTAAACAATGCACCTGATCACATTCCAACTATGACACTTTCAAGATGGCGGCACTAGGCCTTGGTCCAAAATATGCAGAAATATGGACATATATGAGACCCTTTCTAAGGGAAAAAAAATAATTAAAAAAAAATTTTTCAGCTAGTATGCACTAAATTAAATGTACTTGTGGATAGTATAATTACTTTCTACAAAATCTGCTAGGAAATAAAACCCAAAATTCTACACACTGCAGGTTTAAAGCTCTCGTATGTAATTGCAGAAATAGAAAGAATAAAAAATAAATTGCTGTCTTAACATATACAGCTCTGGAAAAAATGAAGAGACCACTCCAAATGTTCAGTGTCTCTCGTTTTACTAGTTTTAGGCATATGTTTGAGTAGAATTAACAAGTTGGTTTTATTTTATAAACTACTGACAACATTTCTACCAAATTTCAATACATGTTTTGTCATTAAAGAGCATTTTCAATAAGTAATGTGGAGATGAAGATTGAAGAAAAAATCCAGACTGGTCTCTTAATTTTTTCCAGAGCTGTAAGGCAAGGCAAGGCAAGGCAAGGCAAGTTTATTTCTATAGCACAATTCAAACACAAGGCCACTCAAAGTGCTTTACAGGGGCAAGATTAAAATACATAAGACACATTAGAAGACATTTAAAAGCGAATGAAAAGAAGAAGAAGAAGAAGAAGAAGAAGAAGAAGAAGAAGAATATGCTCTCCTGTATCCTCAGAACAATCAGTGTTATCCATTGGAACCTGGTTGGATCAATATCAGTGTCCACAACCAGTAACTAACGGATACAACAGATACATGTCTTCCGCACTTTGTCCAATAGGTTTAATGGATTCTTTGATGTGAAAAAAACTGTGGCTTATACAGTGACCTTTAACCTCATTAAAGCCCTGTTCCTTAATACACACACACACACACACACACACACACACACACACACACACACACACACACACAAGCCATGTTCATTCATGTATCAGAATGAAGCTTTTATTGATTGAAATCCATAACAAAAAAAAAAAAAAAAAATCAATATCAGATGTATTTTTCTCCTCTAATATCAGAACATGTATTAACAAACATCCCTGTAGCTGTCGGTAGGATCAGGCTAGGTCCACTGGGCTTTGATAAATAGGTCAGTCAACGAGCATGTATCACATTCGGACACTAGTTCATGAACATACTGTTTCTGTGTATTTAATGCAGTGCTTAATATGTATTCATAGCCATAGCACACACTGTAAAAAAAAATACTGTAAATTTACAGGATTTTACTGGCTACCTAATTGCATTACTTTCACAGTAATTTCACAGTAATTTCCTGTACACATTTTCACAGTAATTAACAGTAAATAGTTCACATTAATTTACAGTGAAAATCACAGTAAATTACAATAAAAATACAACTGCATACAGTATCTTCACAGTTACCATGCCCATGGAATTACTGTGATATAGCAATATATAGCTGTGTTATTACAGTACCTTGCAGTACTTAAATTACAATTAATAGCTGTATTTTTTATTTTTACTGTGAAAGTAATGCAATTAGGTAGCCAGTAATTTACTGTGAATTCACAGTTGTCTTTCCCATGGAATTACTGTGATATAGCAATATAGTGTAACTTTAAAAACATGCATCTAAAGTAAAAGGAAAACAAAGAAAACAGGCAATTTGTTCAATTCAATATTTATTTACACATTAATACATTTAACTTTTTCAAACAAGTTGGAAGTACGATTCGGAGAACCTTATAATCTGTAGAAATAATTACATTTTTAAGCCTAAAAATCTGAACTTGTGTTTTTGTGACGTAAACATTTGATCCAAGTAGTTTTGTTTTCACATTAACTGATACAATATAATTCTGTATGCAAAGTGGTGTAATGTTTCTGTGTGTTTCACAATTTCAAGCACATTTCAAACCTTGAAAACACAACATTTTGAATCAAACTTTATGAGCATGCTTTCAACTATAAATGTACAATAGTTATTCATCCTTCCCACTGAGTAGCAGTTCGGTTTGGCAGGGCACGGTAACCCATAGGTCTGAGTGGCAGAGATCCCAAATCAACCTATGGCAGCTGTCACTGTGACATGTGGTATGCCATTTAATTTCATATGCCACAGGATGTGCTGTGCCCTGCCATTGTAATAATAATTTAAAACTAGAAAATTCACGGACATTTTAAAAGTGCAGGCCCCCCTAAGGTCAAAAAATAAATGAATCATGGCTGACCCCTATGGTCCAAGAGGCTTTATTGTGGTGCACCATGATCTGTACGTGTGTTTCTGAGCTGTGGGTCTCACATTTGTGTCGCCCCCTATATGGATTGGGCTTTAAAAGCCTTGGGAGACATGCTACCACACATGTTCTGCCATTTCCAGCAAGTTTCATGATGATAGGACCTATGTTCAATGAGTTATGGCCAATTAGCTGTTAAGCCCAGCCCCTGCGTAAACGTGTTGGTCAATGGCAGCCATATTTTTCAAGATTAGTAGAATAGCTTGCAAAACATGGCCGCCATTGACCAAAAGATTTACGCAGGTGCAGCTGAGCTGTCTCTGCCCCACCCATCCCTTCCTTTGCATAGAATGTTTAGTAGTTGCGTTTTGATTTCATCTAAGGTCGCCTCTGGCCGCGAAAGCGGGGCTGGCGGTCGGCGCCGGGGGGCTTGCACTTTTAAAATGTCTGCAGAATTTTCTAGTTTAAAATTCTTATTCTATCTGCAAAGATTGGCGAATAGGAAATACATCACTGTCATTTCAAAAGCATGAGAGACAACAGAATAAACAGATCGGCCATTATAACAACAACATGGACCAAAGAAATGTAGCCTACACGTCTAACAGCTAGATCTGGCTCGTTAGCACCTTTACATGGTAGACGGGTTTATGCTGCACGGAAAGAATATATACAGTCTATGGATCAGAGCCGTAGATAGGCACTGGCCACGGCAGCAACGTAACTAGTGACATCATATTAGTGGGACACAGTGTAGCCAGCTGATTAATTAATTGAAGAGGAAAAACACCACATTTACACTTTTTTCTAAACACAAGACACATTTTACATTGATATCCATTCAAAGTTCAATATTTTCCGTAAGAGTGTGCTCACTGCCTACATGTGGATTAATCAGTCCACGTCCTTTCTTGACTTTGGAGCCCGTCTCTGGGTTGATGCTCAAGAAGCACCTGTGAATGAACCAAGAAAACAACTTTCAGTTTTACATTGATATATATTGCATAATTTCAAGACAGATGGAGTAAACCTTACACCAAAGAAAGAAGTTACGGGCACACTGATAGTATCAACAATTAGGGGCTGCTGTTCATCACAGAGATGAAAGACAATTTAAGTCAATGTACTTTTTTTGGTTCAACTGTAGCCTTAAAGTAGCTACGAGGAACTTTGGCATTTGAATTTGGGCTTTCTAGCTCGTGCCGGGGGTGCAAGTGTCAAATGATTAGGGCGCAATATAGTGCATGTCCGTGTGTTGAAAGTGTGAGGGCACAGACTTTTTTCGTCTCTGTGAGAGTGGTTAGTGACTCTGCATCAACTAATGCTGGTCAGTGCCATACACACCTGATTGCAATGAGTTGATGCAGTGTCAGCTAACTACTCTCAAGGAGCTGAAAGATTCTGTGCCCTCACAAAAAGCGAATGAACGAGAGACAGCAGTATGGATCACGATGAGGTAATGTGTTTATGTTGTTGTAAATTATGACTATATCAGATGAATAATGGTCGTCTGATGATGATGAATGAAGCAAAGTAAACCTTGTTTTAGTACCGTTCATTCACTTAAGAGGAATTTTTTTTTTCTTTGATGGTTCAGCCCCGTTATCAGCCATATGACAATAAATAACTGTCTCAAACAAGGCTCCCGCTCCCCTTCCCTTACCTGGAGGGATAGGCTACTCAAATCGCATTGCTGCGCTACACTGAAATCTGCAACCAATACGAATATGTGACAATAGGGCCTGCATGCGCAAGCCGAAAATCGGACTGGGTGTGCGACCAGACCAAAGGCATTAATAATACTAAATAAAAACTGCTTTCTTTGCACTGATGGTGTTGTTTGCTGTTAAAGGTAATTTATGATCATCAGAGGAAAAATAAGACTTTTTTAGAGATATTTAAAAGAGTTCTTCGTATCCGCTTTAACTAGAAAGCACTGTGGGAAACCCTGCAGTACAATATTCATTTGAGTGTTAAAATACCTTTGGATAAACTCCAAAGTGGAGGGGCCCTCCTCCGGGTACTGCAGGTTAAAGCAATAATGGCTTGCAAGAAGTGCAGCTACTCCATTGCCGAAGGAATGGTGTGGTCCCACGACAACCTTCTGACAGTTCAATGCTGAGCATCCATGTGGTTGGCTTCTGCATGTCACCTGAAAAGAACAGAGAACACACATGCAGAGCTGTTGTAAAGAAGTTGGGTGCTAAATGAACAAGGAAAGAAGTTTCAGCAACCTTGAGTATTTTCACAACTGGTTACCCACTTATTGATAATTGTTACTGATGTAATTGATTGTTTAATGGACAACTCAAACAGAAAGCACTAAAGAATATAAACAATATGTTGTTTCATATTGCATCATTAGTGCAGACACATTTTGCAGGGACTATTTAAATCATATTACTGGTGTGATGTTATGTAAAAAAATTAATTAAATAGAGCATAAGACATTTGAAAAATATTGAGATATACTGTATATTGTGTATCAAGATATAGTCCAAAAATACAGAGATATTGATTTTACCCCATATTGCCCAGCCCTATTACAATGTATTGATATAATAATATTTGTAATACTGCACAGTTTTAAGCTAACAAGTTTACCTCTGTGCCTCTCTGGCCAGAGAGTGGCGAAATACAATACGATGGCGATGGCTGCCTTCAATAGATGCTCAACAAAACACCTGGGAACAGAGAAAGACACATTAACATATGCCACACACACACTTAAAATGCTATAATAAAGAATATCTCAGAATGAATGTGTGGAGTCAGTGCAACAGACAACACCTGCTGTGTTCATTCTAATGGCATCACATTAAGCTGCCTGAATGAAAGCTCAACTAGATTCAGATAAATTGAAAAGGTGGAAAATTAACGTATCTTTTTCAACAGTCAACTGTGCAGCCTGAAGGGGCCTTCACACCAAAGCCATGCTTATTGGATTTTTTTTTTGTTCATCTCTCTAGTGTGCTGGAACATAACGGTAACATAGTGAGTGTGTGGTTTGGCGCTGATCTGCTGTAAGCACTACATTCACTTCAGGTGTGTCGGCCAGAACACCACACACATTTCAAAAACCGTGAAAACAGCAATAGCCAAAAGCACATAACTAATTTGAGGTGACGTTTTCTGCAGTTACAATCCGCAAGTCGCGGCCGTTAATCAGCGTGCATAAAGCAATACAATCGGCCATATAAAACAACGGTTGGAAAACTCAGTGTACTTATTATAAAAGTGATTCATGTAAACTAAGTAGGCACATTTCCACGGTAAAATAATAATACTGTGGCTTCTTGCACGCTCCGAAAACTTGCAGAGAGGAGAAAAAGTCAACTTCCCTGCAGACGCTCTGACTGACTGATGTCACCGCCCATCAGAGACAAATATAGGTTCTGATTGGCCAAATCACCGTCAACGCACATATGATAGGAGTTACCATCTGTCACTCATACTCACTCAGTCGCTATGGTCACTACACACACACACACACACACACACACAGTGCTGACGATATAGGGGGCCAATTTTGTTAACAAAACGGCGAATTTCGCCGAAAGCTGACTAGTTTGCATGCGTGATAAATTTGCACACCGCTGGCAAATACACAAACAGCAAATCAGCATCATACTAAACACAACAGCATTGTGTGCGCAGCAGAACATAAACAGGGCAAGTTAGAGACAGTTAAGGCTTTTTCACACCGCCGCGCGGTTGCCCCCTCCTTACCGGAGGACTCCACCCGAGAGCCCGGCGCTGAAAAGCATCTGCTGCCGCGGCGGCAATGACAGCGAGGGGCTTCGGTAATCATACACGAGTGGAGGCCGCCAAAGTGGAGCTAAAATACCACAACCATGATCCAAAATAATGTCGGATCATTTAGTTACTGACACGACCAACAAGCTGTAACAATATTTTAGGCTTCAGGCATTTCAAATGTTGAAAAAACAACAATGAAGCTAGCCTATGTAATTCTCATCAGACAACACTGCTGGGGAGGACGTTAGCAAGCTAGCTAACCAATGTGACACGATCAATCCAATAACTTGTACCTCACATCAAAAAGTCGAGCTAAAATAACCCAGTGATCCAAATGAATGTTGGTTAATTTACCGACAAAATCAACAGTATATCAAGTCAACAATATTTGGAATAAAAGCATATTTTAGGCTTTAGAAACATTTCAATTTTCATAAAAAAAATAAAATATCATGGAAAAAAATGTACACATTCTATTTTCAGACTAACTGTTAACACATTTAACCACAATCATTTAAGATTAACCACCTATTAATGCTAAAAGTGAGAGGGACTTACCTTATCAGTGAAGCTTCTTCTTCCTCTGTCTTCACTTGGCGCCGAATGAGCTAACTGCTCGGTTACGTTTAAAAATTAAAAGTCGCGGGACCTCCCACAATGCAGTGCGTCAACGTAAATTACTGTGTTTTCACAGGGAATGGTCTGAATACAGGATTTAACTGTGAAAAACTACAGTAACATGTTGTGAAATCCTTGTAATGCAAATATCACAGTAAATAACAGTGAAATTTGAAATTACTGTATTATATTGTGAACATTACAGTTAGAGCCTGTAAAGTGATTTTCACAGTAATTTATTGTGAAATATTACAGTTAAATATTGTGAAATCCTGGTAATTATTTACAGTGCAGGGGCGCTAGTAGAGTGGATAGAGCGTGTACCATATTGGATCCGGCCTTCGTTGCAGTGGTCGTGGGTTCAAATCCGACCCGTGGACCTTTACTGCAGGTCATCCCCCCTCTCTCTCTCTCTCTCTCTCTCTCTCTCTCTGTCTCCCCATTTCAACTCTGCACTGTCTAATAAAGCTTGAAAATGCAAAAAAAAAAAAATATCTGAAAAAAATAGCACAGGCTGAAAGTTCAAAGTCACAATGCAAAAGTTGAAGCTGCTAATTTACAGACTTTTAAACCTGCAGTGTGTAGAACTTTGGGTTTTATTTCCTAGCAGATTTTGTAGAAAGTAATTATAATATCCATAAGTACATTTAATTTAGTGCATAATAGCTGAAAAAAAAGTTTTTAATTATTTATTTTTCCCTTAGAAAGGGTCTCATATATGTCCATATTTCTGCATATTTTGGACCAAGGCCTAGTGCCGCCATCTTGAAAGTGTCATAGTTGGAATGTCATCAGGTGCATTGTTTAAAATTTAGAATTGTTCTTGTCCTTGAAGGCCACTGTAGCTTCTGTTATTATTCTAAAGGGTTGGGGTTACCCAGGGAGCGTTGCATTCTAGAACTTTGTAGAACTTTCTTGATGATGTCATATTACACACTGCACCTTTAATATATTTAAACTAGAGGTGGGCATAGATTAATTTTTTTAATCTAGATTAATCTAGATTAATTTTGAAATTAATCTAGATTAATCTAGATTAAAATGGCTCATTTGAATTCATTCATAATATGTGTGTGCTCCTAAATAATGACTCAAAGTAAGTCTTTGAGAACGTGTTTCTCAAGCCAGGTGGCGCATCAGACCAGGGGCTCATCTCCTGTTTCCAACATGCATCACAAACTGCTTGAGGAAGCTGTTCTACTATGATAATTGGTGATGAAAATAAATAATGTTCAACAAGATGTACTTGTGTTTACAAACTGTTTATTCAGTTAAACATGAACTTTGAACTGTAGGCCATAAGAGGTAACGATGAATTGTTTAGGGCTGCAACTAACGATTATTTCAATAATCGATTAATCGGTTGATTATTTTTTCGATTAATCGATGAATCGGATAAAAAAAATAAACATTTGTAAATGCTGCATCTTTATTCAAAAACTGAACATTACTTCAAATTCACAGTGCACACTGAAGTGTCAAAACACCAGGTTATTGCTCCAACGTCCCGGAACTATTCAAAGTAATATTAAATGATAAAAAATTAATAATAAACTTAACTGGGATAACACAAAAAAAAACATACAATGTATGATATACATTTATACAGTATAAGGGATGTCCATGGTAAACCAGTCAACCGATAATATTTTTAACCGGTAAATACTAACGGTTAAAACAATTAAATCATCTTAATTTCTCTCAGATGACAGGAGAGTTAATTTGTATTGATATTGATACCATTTTCAAGACTCCTTAACGATCCAAGTCTTTATTGATATCAAAATTGATAATTTTCTATTATTTTGTTGAAATAGAACTTGTATTATTGCTTTAATTGCTGATATGATCATAGCTCAAGATAGGACATTAAACAGGTCATAATTCCATTCCATCTTTACTATCTATTTTATCTTGCTGGGAAAACAAGTTTCGCCAAAATCTCAAATTTCTTTTTTTTTGTGTTGCATTTGAACACATCAATCATATTACTGAGCCGGCCTGAACACATCACAGTTGACATGTTTGCTACTTTTTTTAAGCTAACTAGCTTTATATCCTTCCGATTTTAACATGGATTTAAAATCTGGATCACTATTTTTAACTGACGGGACTTTCTACACCGTTCGGTTGTATGATTACTGCCGCTGCATTGAATGACTGTTGATGCGCCGATGCCGATTCTCCGAGCACGTCTGCACACCGTCTGCAGCAGCAGCTGACAGAGTTTTTTTGGACTAGACGGATACTGAGTTGATGGAGTTTTTTTTAACCCAAAGAAAGCAAAGGTACAACACTTTTATATAGGCCTGCAGTCCAGTGTTAGATATGACCAAAATACAAGCTGTGGCCGCTCACACTATAGCTTTCCCGCACGTGAAGCGAGCCTTCACGTGCGGAAGGGGGTTCACCCCGACGGCGAACAGCATCTCCCCTGAGCCGAACAGGAGGTGGAATTAAGAGATTAACGGCGATATTTTTTTTATCGCCCGATAAGAGCCTGGCGTTAACGCAGCCGTTAACGCCGTTATCGGCCCACCACTAATTTAAACATATGCAGGACTTTGAATATTACTGAGGAAAGAGCAGAGAGAAGAAACCAAAGATATATTCATCTTAAAGTTTAAGTTATGCTAAAACAC
>NC_137230.1:35468422-35483422 GCF_949987685.1 Ammodytes marinus
CCCTAGCCCCTTACCCTAACCCTAACATAAACCTAATGCATTCCCTAGCCCCTAACCCTAACATAAACCTAATGCATTCCCTAGCCCCTAACCCTAACATAAACCTAATGCATTCCCTAGCCCCTTACCCTAACCCTAACATAAACCTAATGCATTCCAGCCCCTTACCCTAACCCTAACATAAACCTAATGCATTCCCTAGCCCCTTACCCTAACCCTAACATAAACCTAATGCATTCCCTAGCCCCTTACCCTAACCCTAACATAAACCTAATGCATTCCCTAGCCCCTAACCCTAACCCTAACATAAACCTAATGCATTCCAGCCCCTTACCCTAACCCTAACATAAACCTAATGCATTCCCTAGCCCCTTACCCTAACCCTAACATAAACCTAATGCATTCCCTAGCCCCTTACCCTAACCCTAACATAAACCTAATGCATTCCCTAGCCCCTTACCCTAACCCTAACATAAACGTAATGCATTCCCTAGCCCCTTACCCTAACCCTAACATAAACCTAATGCATTCCCTAGCCCCTTACCCTAACATAAACCTAATGCATTCCCTAGCCCCTTACCCTAACCCTAACATAAACCTAATGCATTCCCTAGCCCCTTACCCTAACCCTAACATAAACCTAATGCATTCCCTAGCCCCTTACCCTAACAGAAACCTAATGCATTCCCTAGCCCCTAACACTAACCCTAACATAAACCTAATGCATTCCCTAGCCCCTTACCCTAACCCTAACATAAACCTAATGCATTCCCTAGCCCCTTACCCTAACATAAACCTAATGCATTCCAGCCCCTTTTGTTAATTTGTATTGAAAATCTCTATTTCAATTAAGCCGACACAGCTGCTGCGGTGTCGAATTGATTTTTGCGATGCTTTGTAACGTGTGTGCGTGCGTGTGTGCGTGTGTGCGTGCGTGCGTGCGTGCGTGCGTGCGTGCGTGCGTGCGTGCGTGCGTGCGTGCGTGCGTGCGTGCGTGCGTGCGTGCGTGCGTGCGTGCGTGCGTGCGTGCGTGCGTGCGTGCGTGCGTGTGTGTGTGTGTGTGTGTGTGTGTGTGTGTGTGTGTGTGTGTGTGTGTGTAACGCGGCTCATAAAAATGCAAAACAAGGATCTGTCTCCTACAGATGAGGGTTAGATAAGGACTTGTTTACAGAAGACCAAAAAAAACGATAAAGGGCGATAACATTTCTCTCAGAGTGCACACACACACAGCTCAGAACCTGATAGTCTTGACCGAGGCTCCCTGGGAAATGGACAATTCTCTTCTCCTATTCTCACACACACACACACACACACACACAAACACACAAACACACAAACACAAACACACACACACACACACACACACACACACTCTCTCTCTTCTTCCAAATCCCAGAAGGCCTTGCATAGTGCTTCTCTGTTTCAGGAAGGATGCTCCGTTCGGAAAAGATGTATTAATGGTTTCAAGCTGTAGTTCCCTGTGTCCCCCTCCCCCTCCTCATCCTCCCCCTCCCCTTCCTCATCCTCCCCCTCCCCCATCCCACGACACATGTCGGGGACATTCTATATTTCCGACATATCTGTAATAGAATACTAAACTCACAGAGAATTTAAAGGTGCAGTGTGTAATATGACTAGCCTGGAAATCCAGACCTTGATATCTTGAACGATAGAGGGTCTGGCGACGATCAATAGTAATTTCCAACTCAAGGGGCGGCTCCTACTCGTGCATTTCAAATGCCACTGCACGCAGTTGGATAGCACTATAACCAATCAGAGCGATGCACAAGGCGACGTAAGCCCCTTTCGTTTAGCGAACAGCTGTTAAACTGTTAAATTAAACGTTTGCCGTTGTCGGTCGGCAAAATAGAACATTCCACTTACTTGCTAATGAAAGATTTGAGTGCCGTCTTCCAAATCGTTAAGGGTCGAGGCCAAAGCAGTCTCAAACTCACACAACATATCCGCAGCCATCTCTGATGTTTACTATCACGGCTTCGACGTCGCATGCACGTCACTGTCATCATCCGGTTACATCCTCCCCAGAGTACCATATAAGGGGCTCTGGCGCGCCCGCCAGATTTCTGGTTTTCTTGATAAGCTTCAACGGAGCGTGTCCAGACCAACACGCGCAGCAAATTTAATTTGCCAGCGCCTAGTGGCAGGTCTGGGAATGCCAGGCTATAATATGACATCATCAAGAAAGTTCTACAAAGTTCTAGAATGCAACGCTCCCTGGGTAACCCCAACCCTTTAGAATAATAACAGAAGCTACAGTGGCCTTCAAGGACAAGAACAATTCTAAATTGTAAACAATGCACCTGATGACATTCCAACTATGACACTTTCAAGATGGCGGCACTAGGCCTTGGTCCAAAATATGCAGAAATATGGACATATATGAGACCCTTTCTAAGGGGAAAAAAAATAATTCAAAACATTTTTTTCAGCTATTATGCACTAAATGAAATGTACTTATGGATATTATAATTACTTTCTACAAAATCTGCTAGGAAATAAAACCCAAAATTCTACACACTGCAGGTTTAAGAATTGAACTACATACTGCAATAAGACAAAACAACAGAGTCACAGAGTAAAATTGATTCAGAACCGGCAGGGAGACAGCCCAGGGGAGAATGCCTCTTGAACAGCATTTTCAGAGACCCTTTATGCCTCTTCAGGAGAGGGGAGGGGGGGGCGGGGTGTGAGCACACATTGGCCCTAAGGGTTACAGGACAACACAATAAACAGGTGGTCTCATTGTAGTCCCTCACTAGATGTATTCAAAGGGACAGGAGGAAAACCCAGTTATATTGCCCCCGATAAACATTCCACATACACTACAGTTATCTAAGAATCTCTTGACTTCTTAACACATAAAGACTAGAGCAAGATTACAAGAGAGTAATTGTAGAAATATATTACTACAAATAATTCTGCCCTCTCACACACACACACACACACACACACACACCAACCTGGTATCACGCCGAGGCGTCACTTCCAGACGCATGGACCGGCGGCTCTATTTCACGCCTTGCCTGACCAGGGCGGCTCTATTACACACGCGCACCTCCCGCCGTCCAAATGAACGGAGGAATAGTCTAAATTAACGGAGGAATAGCACCAACAGGGGCCGACATGTTCTCCCAGGAATAGCACGTACTATCTAGCTGCAGCCCCCTCAGTGGTTAGGGTTAGGGCAAGGGGACAGGGAGAGGTTATAATATAGATAAAACATTGACGGAAAACCGCGGCCGCCATCTTGACTACGGAGGTGCGCGTGTAATAGAGCCGCCCTGGTCAGGCAAGGCGTGAAATAGAGCCGCCGGTCCATGCGTCTGGAAGTGACGCCTCGGCGTGAGATCGGGTTGCACACACACACACACTTCTACAAGGAGATAACGTATGGATACAGTTACAGCTCGATATTCCCCATTCAGAAAAAAAAAAATATTTAAAGCTACAGTGTGTCACTTCTGTCGGTGCATCTACATGAGGTAAAGCCTTCAGTGATGGCGCATGGATTTTATACCTTCTGCTGTACGTCCAGGTTTTTTTTCTTAGCAGTAGAGTCAACAACTGAAACGTTTCTTGGGCTCTTCTTGGGATTTTTTCTGAGCTCGTGCACCAGATTTAGGTACCGATCGACGGCTTGCATGTACCAAACATTCATTCATATGAAACATTTACGCACTGTAGCTTTTAACTGTTTAAAGATTGTTGCACTAGCTTACTGTGGCCCCATCCCCACTACACCACTAGTCAACCACTTCCAAAGAAGGAAGGTATATGGATACAAGTACAGCTTGTAATGCTGTTTAAGCTGAGAAGAAACATAACAAGAGTTTTATTTATTTATTATTATTTTTTTTTAACATTTATTTCTACAGGTAAATCCCATTGAGACCGAAGACTCTTTTTCAAGGGAGACCTGTTTTCCTTTCCCACGTGACCATTCACACACACATTCATACACCGATAGCAGGCTGACTATTGACATTCACACGAGGCAAGGTGGGTGAAGTGTCTTGCCCAAGGACACAACAACTATGACACAGGTGGCAGGGCGGGGATCGAACCTCCAACCCTTTGATCATCGGCCGACCCGCTCTACCAACTGAGCCACAGTCGCCCCAAGACTAAACTTCTGAAGTTTTGCTAGCAGCCCCTACATCGCTCATTACGCATGATGATTGGATGAGCTAAGGAAGACTCCATCCATGACACATCAACACAAAACAACATAAGGTTTGAAAATGCAGGGAAAAATGAACAACGTTTTGGGCCCCCATCCAAAAAGCTTTTGGTAGCTAACTTGGGGTTCCTCTATTTTGCGTGTCCTGCATTGCCTACCATGAAATTATTTCTTAATCATATGACAATGACTTGCGAATAAAACCAAACTAAGAAAAAAATTCAATAAATACAATATCAGGGCGTTTCGGTGGCGTAGTAGTTGATAGAGCGCGTACCATATTGGCTCTGGCCTTCGTTGCAGTGGTGGCAGGTTCAAATCCGACCCGTGGACCTTTACTGCAGGTCATCCCCCTCTCTCTCTCTCTCTGTCTCCCCATTTCAACTCTGTACTGTCTAATAAAGCTTGAAAATGCCAAAAAATTGTCTTAAAAAAATATATATATAAATGTATATATATGATTTTTAATGCCTCCCGACCGCGATATCTCATAAACGCTTTGAGGGATTTTTTTCAAACTTTGCAAAAAATGTCCACACACACACACACACACACACACACACACACACACACACACACACACTCAAAAGGTTAAGGTCCCTGTAACATTGTTCGTCATGAATGCAAAATCTCAAGAATGCTCACACTTGGACTCGAGGATGAATTGAATAGGATTTGGAGGTCAAACATTTCTGCAACCTTACCATATTGTGAGATCATATTGTGTGTGTGTGTGTGTGTGTGTGTGTGTGTGTGTGTGTGTGTGTTTGTGTGTGGTCAAACATTACTGCAACCTTACCATATTGTGTGTGTGTGTGTGTGTGTGTGTGTGTGTGTGTGTGTGTGTGTGTGTGTGTGTGTGTGTGTGTGTGTGTGTGTGTGTGTGTGTGTGTGTGTGTGTTTGTGTGTGTGTGTGTGTGTGGTCAAACATTACTGCAACCTTACCATATTGTGAGATCATATTGTGTGTGTGTGTGTGTGTGTGTGTGTGTGTGTGTGTGTGTGTGTTTGTGTGTGGTCAAACATTACTGCAACCTTACCATATTGTGAGGTCATATTGTGTGTGTGTGTGTGTGTGTTTGTGTGTGTGTTTGTGTGTGGTCAAACATTGCTGCAACCTTACCATATTGTGAGATCATATTGTGTGTGTGTGTGTGTGAGTGTGTCAAACATTACTGATACCTTACCATATATAGAGTGACCTTGTACCACATTGTATCTTCTTAGGAGCTTTACTTTCTTTAAAGCATTGACTACCAACACTGGGACTTTCACTGTTCGGCAATGGTATGCTCCACAAAGTCATTAACACGGCAGGCTGTATTTCCTTTTAATATAACTTTTTGGCATTTTCAAGCTTTATTAGACAGTACAGAGTTGAACTGGGGAGAGAGAGAGAGAGAGAGAGAGAGAGAGAGAGACAGAGAGAGAGAGAGAGAGGGGGGGGGGGGATGACCCGCAGTAAAGGTCCACGGGTCGGATTTGAACCCGCGACCACTGCAACGAAGGCCGGAGCCGATATGGTACACGCTCTATCCACTACTACACCACCAGAGCGCCCGTCAGGCTGTATTTCTAGTTGGAATGTGTATTGGGTTGTTTTCGAAAAGGCACCAATGGCAAACATTCAGTGATCGATGTCAGTGTGTGTGTGTGTGTGTGTGTGTGTGTGTGTGTGTGTGTGTCTGTATGTCTGTGTGTGTGTGTGTGTGTGTGTGTGTGTATGTGTGTGTGTGTCTGTATGTCTGTGTGTGTGTGTGTGTGTGTGTGTGTGTGTGTGTGTGTATCTCTCTGTGTGTGTATGTGTGTGTGTGTGTGTGTGTGTGTGTGTGTGTGTGTGTGTGTGTGTGTGTGTGTGTTTGTGTGTCAGTCTGGGGTTTTGATGGAAAGAGAAAGAGAGTGAGGCCTTGTGTTGCGCTGACATTTCATCAAATTTGTGAAATCCCACCAGAACAGCTGTAAAAAATATTTTATTTTCAGAGTGAGTGTTGCAGCAACATCAACTAGGGATGATGGGCAGTTGAAGAAATGTGCTTGATCGATCATGGGGATAATGATACCTGTACTAATTATTAATTACATTATGTAAATGGTAAATGGACTCCACTTATATAGCGCTTTTCCCTGTTTTTTCACAGACTCAAAGCGCTTCACATTGTTTTGTACACATTCACCCAATCACACTGACATTCATACACCGATAGCAGCAGCAGCTACCACGCAGGGTGCAAGCTAACTATCGGGAGCAATTCGGGGGGTTCAATGTCTTGCCCAAGGACACTTTGACATGTGGCGGGGAGACGGGGGATCGAACCTCTGACCCTGCACTCCAGAGGCGACCTTTTGTATAAAAAAAATAATAATAAAACTTTTATTCCAAGAACTTATAGTCCAATAATATTCCTCTCAGACAAGGCAGTTAAATTTCCACTGTGTTTAACTATATGTGGCGAGACCGAATACATGGCCCGAGACACTAACGTAGCTATGACAACTTGCCATAGATAGGTGGTACTTTCATGGGCAGCCAAGTATCTTGCACCAAATATCTGGAACAAACTCCCAGAAAACCTGAGGTCTGCTGCAACCCTCAGTTCTTTTAAATCGAGTCTGAAGACTTTTCTGTTTCCATTTTAACCTGTACTTTTTCAGTACTTTTACCTGTACTTGCCCCTGTAAAGCACTTTGAATGGCCTTGTGTTTGAATTGTGCTATATAAATAAACTTGCCTTGTAATGGAACATGATCTCCAGAAAAGAGCCCAAAGCCAAAGGCGAGTAGAGCAGAATAGAGTCGAGTCGAGTCAGTACTATGTTGTGGAAAAAATCGCCATCATTTCACCACCATGAATAGTTTCAGGTTCAGGTTCAGGTTCAGGTGACTTTATTCGTACCCGTAGGTAAACTTGTGTTGCAGTTTAAAAGCGAGCTTCCGTCTCACAGTTAGGACAACACATACACACAAACACAAATGGGACAGTTACATACAGTAGGCTAAAACAATTAAAGTGCTCCAGTGCTAATCCAAATTTGGACACTTAAAACTGACCAACATAATTAAAATATAATAAAACCCTGATACATTGATCTAAAAAAATCAATAAAAGTTTTAATACTTTGCTATGTGTCGAACAGAAATGGAAAACTGTTCTTTCCAAACTGTGAGATCTCGTCTTGGCAGCTGTCAACATGTTGCCCTTTTCAGAGTGAATGTTGCAGCAACACGTTGACACCACCTCTCTCTCTGATGCATCATACAGTATGTTTGACGGACTGAATTCAAGATGAGAGAGAATGCTAGGGGGGTGGGGGGAGAGGGGGGGCGCTCTAGGCATAGGCCCAGGGCACAAGGTGTCAGAGTGTGCGTGTGTGTGTGTGTGTGTGTGTGTGTGTGTGTGTGTACGTGCAGAACATTTTTATGAGAACCAATTTGAGTTTTAGAACCTAAAAGTGGTCACATTTTTGAAAGAGTGAGGACATTTTGTCCGGTTCTCACTTTGGGACAGGCCTTTAAAGGGCTGTTTGAGGGTTAACACTAGGTTTTAAGGACAGGCCTTTAAAGGGCTGTTTGAGGGTTAACACTAGGTTTTAAGGACAGGCCTTTAAAGGGCTGTTTGAGGGTTAACACTAGGTTTTAAGGACAGGCCTTTAAAGGGCTGTTTGAGGGTTAACACTAGGTTTTAAGGTTCAGGTATTTTGAAGCACTTTCTACAGATAGTATACTGTACTGTATATTCCCGCATGCCTGTGTGTAGGCATTTTTAAGAGTGCGTGTGTGGATTCAAGATGAGAGAGAATGCTGGGGTGGGGGGGGGGGGGCGCTCTAGGCACAGGAGATCTAAGCAAAGGCCCAGGGCACAACATGTCAGGGGGGGGGAGGGGGGAGGTGCACCGAAAAAGTATTTTTTTTTAGAAGTGCGCCCGTATCATTTACTGTTAAAATATTTAACTCTTGGGGCGCTCCAGTGGTGTAGTGGATAGAGCGTGTACCATATCGGCTCCGGCCCTCATTGCAGTGCTTGCGGGTTCAAATCTGACCCGTGGACCTTTACTGCAGGTCATCCCCCCTCTCTCTCTCTGTCTGTCTCCCCATTTCAACTCTGTACTGTCTAATAAAGCTTGAAAATGCCAAAAATATATATATATATTTAACTCGTCTTAGCAGAAAGTACCCTGACATTCACTATTTGGAAATAATGTGTCTGTGTGTGTGTACTGAGAAAAAAATGGTGCTAATACGCAGCCTACACAGTAAATTTTGAAGTGTTAAAATAACACTAAAAGAGTTACATTTAACACCATTTCCGAGTGTATTTGGTCCCACTCAGAATTGGAGTTAAATTAACTCTCTTCAAAGTGTTACAATTTTAGAGTTAAATTAACTCAAAATAGAGTTAAAAATACACTGTATAGTGTTATTTAAAGCCTTATAGAGTACTTTCTACACCCCGTCTTTTAACTACCGAAATTGACACCAACACTAGGAGGCATTCTACTCCAGCTGTTGTTATATTAACTCAGATAGAGTTAATGGAGTTTGACACTGCATATTTAACACTGGGGAATTTACTGTGTAGGCTCTGTACACTGGTATGTAAACAAAGTCAATCTATACAAAGTATACTATACCATAGCTAGCAACATACCAGTTTACAGAGCCTAGGCAGTGTATTAACTCTTGATGCACACAGTACAGACAGGTAGTGGATCATGAGGAGATATTCACTGATTTTGCCGAAAACATTTTTGGCAACAAGCGTTCTCCAGAATCTCTGACTCCCTCTGTAGTGTCAAAATATGAATGAAAGAGAAACATTGACAATCCAACACACTATCACACACTGATAGCTTTCCTGTCTGTCTGTCTGTCTGTCTGTCTGTCTGTCTGTCTGTCTGTCTGTCTGTCTGTCTGTCTGTCTGTCTGTCTGTCTGTCTGTCTGTCTGTCTGTCTGTCTGTCTGTCTGTCTGTCCAACACACTATCACACACTGATAGCTTTCCTGTCTGTCTGTCTGTCTGTCTGTCTGTCTGTCTGTCTGTCTGTCTGTCTGTCTGTCTGTCTGTCTGTCTCTGTCTGTCCAACACACTATCACACACTGATAGCTTTGCAGTCAAAAAATAAAAACTGCAATACATTCGAGAAGGAAAAGCAAGGTGAGATGGTAGGAAAAAAACTTGTCTGTCTGTCTGTCTGTCCGGCCGTCCGTCCGTCTGTCCGTCTGTCCGTCCGTCCGTCTGTCCGTCTGTCTGTCATGTCTGTCATGTCATTTATGAAAGTTAGATAAGCCTATCATCTCCGGCTCACTAACACCCTCTGAATGATAGGCAGTGTGGCAGTGATAAGCAGATATAACCACATGTGTGTAGCCGTGTGTGTGTGTGTGTGTGTGTTTGTGTGAAGCCCTTTGATCAATAGTTGTGAAGCTACCCCACGTTCACACACATTACCAGCACAAAATGGGCTACGAAACCTTTTCACAATGCTTTTCCTTTCTATTGTGTGAGGAAATACGCAATATATCTTTATCACAAAAGGCCCATTGTCATCGCTGGTGCTTTAAACTGAGGATTCAAGATTCAAGATTCAAGATGATTTATTTTGTCATTGTACATGTTTCAGAACAACGATAATCTGTTTACAGTTATACCCCGCCAAGAGATCTATCTATCTATCTATCTATCTATCTATCTATCTATCTATCTATCTATCTATCTATCTATCTATCTATCTATCTATCTATCTATCTATCTATCTATCTATCTATCTATCTATCTATCTATCTATCTATCTATCTAACTAACCCTTACACCCCGCCAAGAGACATAGAGTGACAGTAACCAAACATGGGAGACCGGGGGGGATACACTGAAGAGTCGTCTAGCGTGCGCTGCGCCCCTTAAAGTAGGAAAGGATAAAGAGAACATCAGGGAAAGACAGGTTAAAAAAATGCTACTCTCACACTCCGCTCCTAAGGAAAAGGAAGAGGAAAGTCTCTGTCTGTCTGTCTGTCTGTCTGTCTCTGTCTCTCCCTCACACACACACACACACACACACACACACACACACACACACACAGACACACACACACACACACACTGAGATGCTGAGGAAAGTGGAGTGATATGAGAAAGACATACCCAGCTGATTATAGGAAACAATACTGTAAAATCTCTTATCCATTTGATTGGATTATCTCATCTCCCACAGCATGTCCCATTTGTTTAAAAGCCTCTTACAACCTACACAATGTTCACGTTTAACTCCCAAGGATATGATTGGCCGGTTTCGCAGACATGGATTAAGCCTACCGTAGTTCTGGACTAAATTCTACTTTCAAAGGACAATCTCGATTCAAATCTTCATTTAGTCCTGGACTAGGCTTAATGCATGTCTGTGAAACTGGCCCACAACAAGGTAAATGGACTCCACTTCTACAGCTCTTTTCCCTGGTTTTTCACAGACTCAAAGCGCTCTACATTGTTTTGTACACATTCACCCAATCACACACACATTCATACACCGATAGCAGCAGCAGCTACCACGCAGGGTGCAAGCTAACTATCGGGAGCAATTCAGGGTTCAATGTCTTGCCCAGGGACACTTCGACATGTGGCGGGTAGACGGGGGATCGAACCTCCGATCCTGCACACCAGAGGCGAACTCCCTACCCACTTTGCCACTGCCGCCCCTAAGGTGGTTTAGGTTTCCGAAAGATAAACGTTCAAATCTATAAAATAGAATGAAAATATCATCCTGGGTTATTTTTTTTTTACGTTACGATTTTCTCAGAATGTTTTGAATATCGAAGTAATTAAACCTGCAGTGTGTAGAATTTTGGGTTTTATTTCCTAGCAGATTTTGCAGAAAGTAATTATAATATCCATAAGTACATTTAATTTAGTGCATAATAGCTGAAAAAAATGTTTGAATAATTTTTTTTCCCTTAGAAAGGGTCTCATATATGTCCATATTTCTGCATATTTTGGACCAAGGCCTTGTCACCGCCATCTTGAAAGTGTCATAGTTGGAATGTCATCAGGTGCATTGTTTAAAGAATTGTCCTTGTCCTTGAAGGCCACTGTAGCTTCTGTTATTATTCGAACGGGTTGGGGTTACCCAGGGAGCGTTGCATTCTAGAACTTTGTAGAACTTTCTTGATGATGTCATATTACACACTACACCTTTAAGCCTATTAACTGAATGTTTATTTATTTTTAAATGTATTAAACATCTGATCATACAATTAACAACATAGGAGCAAATCCTTCAGTAATAACGTTCAGAATAGTGTTTAGAATGAGTATGGAAAGTTTACTTGGTGTACATGCTTTATAAATTGAGATTTTGGGTGGTAAGATGGCCTAGAGGAAAGGTGGCCGACCAGTAACCATGAGGTCGCTGGTTCGATCCCCGGCACCGGACAGGAGGGTGTTAGTTGTAAAACTAGCAGAGGCTGGTATTGCATCTACGGTGCCCACCATCTCTACCATTGTGTCCTTGAGCAAGACACTTAACCCCCAAACTGCTCCGCTGTACTGCGGCTGACCCTGCGCTCTGACCCCCTCTGAAGTGTGGTAACTTGAGAGAGGGGAGATGAGAAAAGACAAATTTCAATGTAACCAATCATTGACTAATAAAGTAACTTAAATTGAGATTTTTTGTTTGAGAAAATTGAAAAATTAAAATAATGTGAGGGATGAAGTGAAACTATACAGACGCAAACTGACAAGGTTTGGTCAATTCGAATTGATTTATACTAGTGTGAAAAAAGACGTTATGTTATGGAAGTAAAATAGACAATCAATAATCTCAGTCGGCTGAAATTGACCAGTGATTTAAAAACCTATGTTGCCTGCAGTGTCTCACATTAAGTGACATCTAAGGATTCCATGTCTTACTGGTGTCAATGATTGAAACACACACACACACACACACACGCACACACACACGCACACGCACGCACGCACACACACGCACGCACACACACACACACACACACACACACACACACACACACACACACACACACACACACGCACACACAGTTTCCAGAGACTTCTCATGCGTTAAGGGATTGTCTGTCCATGGACTCCAGTGGCATTGAGTTCTGACAGTGCTGTTGCTAAGGAAACGGTCTCAAGGCATTTTGAAGTGTGTGTGTGTGTGTGTGTGTGTGTGTGTGTGTGTGTGTGTGTGTGTGTGTGTGTGTGTATGTGTGTGTGTGTCTCTGTGAGTGAATGTGTGTGTGCGTGTGCGGGCGGGTGTGCGTGCTTGGGTGTGTGTGTGCGCGTTTGTGTGTCAAGTGTGCTAGTGTGTGAGTGTGTGTGTGTGTGTGTGTGTGTGCGTGCGCGCGTTTGTGTGTCTAGTGTGTGTGTGTGTGTGTGTGTGTGTGTGTGTGTGTGTGTGTGTGTGTGTGTGTGCCTGTGTCTGTATCTGTGTCTGTATCTGTGTGTGTGCGTGTGTGTATCTGTGTCTGTATCTGTGTTTGTGCGTGTGTGTATCTGTGTGTGTGCCTGTGTCTGTATCTGTGTGTGTGTGTGTGTGTGTGCCTGTGTCTGTATCTGTGTGTGTGTGTGTGTGTGCCTGTGTCTGTATCTGTGTGTGTGTGTGCGTGTGTGTATCTGTGTGTGTGCCTGTGTCTGTATCTGTGTGTGTGTGTGTGTGTGTGTGTGTGTGGACCAGGCAAGCATGACTGGGAGAAGACTCGCCTGTCAATGTGTCTCATTTCCTGCAGGTTTTAAGACAAGCGGAATCACATTAAGGAAAATCCATTTCGCTCTTAAGGGGTGAGATGAGGACAGGGTGGATATGGATATTTCCAATCAGTGCCTATCAGTTCGAACAATGGTTGCGTTCCGAATCGCATACTTTCTACTATATAGTATGGTAGAAAAAAGATTTAGGATGTCCCGATTCTTGTGGCCAGATTTAGGATGGTTAGAAGTACCCGGATGTCCTACTTCATGCGGCCAAGATTGTTAGTGTTGAAAAGTGCATCCTATTTGGGCGATTCTGACCCACAATCCAGTGCGCACGTGAAGTGACGTCACATCGACGAAGCCTCCATATGAAAACAAACGGGGATGCGCCGGATACAAAAGCAAGAGGCAAGATCAAGGCGCAATGTTATGATGAAATAAGAGAGTAAAAGTATGTCCCAATAGTGTGCCTACTGCATCCTAACTAGATAATTTTTATCGTCGGATGTAGTATGTAGAATAGAAAAAAGAAAGAGTATGCGATTCGGAACGCAACCTATATGGGCTTTGAACGGCAATTTATAAACACAAGTACAGCTTCGGATAAAAATTAAGAGACCAGTCTGAATTTTTCTTCAATCTTCATCTCTACATTACTTATTGAAAACATGCTCTTAATGACAAAACATGTATTGAAATTTGGTAGAAATGTTGTCAGTAGTTTATATTATAAAACCAAAATGTTCATTCTACTCAAACATATGCCTATACAGAGTAAAACGAGAGACACTGATCATTTGGAGTGGTCTCATAAACAGAAGGATACCACCTGCATTGATGATTCCCTTCAAGTACTACAATTGTATGATTTCTTTTGAATTTTTGTTTTTGTTTGCATATTACATTGCACTAAAAATATATATATATATATATATATATCTGAGCAGGGGGGGAAAGATAATTACAAGGCACACACACACACACACACACACACACACACACACACACACACTTGATACTAATGTGTGTAGTTGTGCTTAGACTGTACTCACCTGGGCTACAGTGTCATAATGCATCACTGTGACAAAGCAATGAGTGATGTGCTATTGCTATGAAGTTGCCACGGTGACAGTTAAGACAGAGGATAGATGATGGGCTATGATATGAATGCTACGGGAATAGATTAAAAACACACACACACGCACACACACACACACACACAAAAGAACGCACGCACGCACACACAAGCGCAAGAACACACAACACACACACACACACAAAAGAACGCATGCACGCACACACAAGCGCAAGAACACACAACACACACACACAAACACACACACACACACACACACACACACACACACACACACACACACACACACACATTGATTGCTGTGCTGTCATATTTATTAATTTGATTGAAAACTCTCATGAGTGACAATGTAATTGACTCGGTGAGACGTAAAACAAGTCGCCTGTTTTAACTTAGTCCCACGGTCATTTGTTTCAGAAGTACAGTAGATTATCTACACCTGTGAAAAAACAGGTTTAAAGCTGCAGAGCGTAACTTTTTCCATACAAATGAAAGTCGGTTACATTCAAGCCATCGCTATATAAGCTGATACAAAGTTGATAATGCCAGAAAACTCCCTCTGTATTTCTCATGTTGTGGTCATGCAACATTACGTAAAATTGTTAAATTGTTGATTCTAGTACTGCTGAGAATAACACACACGGACACACACACACACACACACACACACACACACACACACACACACACACACACACACACACACACACACACAGCACTTCAGTTGAACAAGGGGATCCCATTATTCACACGTATCTGCTTTGACCTCAGGTACACAAGTCAAGAGCTCTCACCAGATCACAGAAGGATTTACTATTTCAATTTGCATCACATATTTCTGAGTGTGTTACGGACGAGAACCCTTGTCACTCTCTTATCCTGTATACAGCTCCGGGAAAAATGAAGAGACCAGTCTGGATTTTTCTTCAATCTTCATCTCTACATTACTTATTGAAAATGCTCTTTAGTGACAGAAAATGTATTGGAATTTGGTAGAAATGTTGT
>NC_137230.1:35493422-35495922 GCF_949987685.1 Ammodytes marinus
GAGACCAGTCTGGATTTTTTCTTAAATCTTCATATGTACTTTACTTATTGAAAATGCTCTAAATGAAAATATTTTTATTGGGAATCTGGTAGAAATGTTGTCAGTAGTTTACATTATAAAGTCAAAATGTTCATTCTACTCAAACATATGCCTCTAAATAGTAAAACAAGAGACACTGAACATTTGGAGTGGTCCCTTAATTTTTTCCAGAGCTGTATAACAAGTATGGTGTTTAAAGGTGCACTGTGTAGTTTCAGAGGAGGGGGATTTGTTTACATTCACAGAGCCTGCAGTTAGTTTACAAAATGTATTTACTCTACATGTAATTCTTGCTATTGAATAATTCTATCATCATAAATCAAAACTAAATTATTCTGAGGAACCTGGAACCAAACCTAAGACTAGATAGTATGTTTGTAAACCAAACTGTGGGCCCTGCTGCTGTAAACAACAACAACAACAGTGAAACAGTAACTTTTCAGGAAGCTTTCTAACTTCAAACAGTGTTCCAGGGATCACATTTTACTGTGAGGAAAAAGTTATTTTATTCAGTTATGAGAATATACCTTAGAAAATGTTCACTTCTCTGACACACCCAAAGTTGTAGTGTACCTGTAATGTAATAATTAGTGGTGTCCCAAGCTAATTCGTTAAGTCCTTTGTAACAAATCATTTGAGGAATATGTAGTTTAGTTTTCTCATATTGATAAAGTCAACCAACCAATTAGAAACACACCCTGTGTTCCAAATCACATACTCTTTCTTTTTACTACACTACATACTAAAGTACAGAAGAGTTTTAGGGCCACAGGAGAGGGGAAAAATCAGATAAGGATTTTTTTCTTATCATTATGTCAAGAAATGTCAAGAATAAAGATGAATACTGCAAAATGCTATTGGAGTTAGTGGAACATTTATGTATTTTCAGCATACTGCAATTGACCTGCATGTATTGGGACATCCTACATCTCTTTCTGGCATACTAAATAGTATGGAAGTATGGGGATTGGAAATTAAGGTCTGTATGTTTGATCTAACGTCATGTCTTTGTAAACTCTTTTTTTTCCAGAGAAGAAATTCCTGAAAAGTATTTTGGAAATGGGGGACAGTCATCGCGCCATGGAGATACCTACAGCAACCCAGGTCCCATCTCCGGCCGAGATCAAGGGTGTGTGTGTGTGTGTGTGTGTGTGTGTGTGTGTGAGTGCGTGTGCGAGTGTGTGTATGAGTGCGTGTGTGTGTGTGAGTGTGTGTGTGTGTGTGTGCGAATGTGTGTGTGTGTGCGAGTGTGTGTGTGAGTGTGTGCACGTGTGTGTGTGTGCTTGTGCGAGTGAGTGTGTGTGTGTGCGAGTGTGTGTGTATATGTGTTTAAAGCATGTCCAACCTATATCACTCATGAAATTGTTTTTGGGGAAAATATGATTGTTTGATCTAACGTCATGTCTTTGTTATCTGCTTTTTTTTTCCAGAGAAAAAATTCCTGAAAAGTGTGTTGGAAACGAGGGACAGTCATCGCGCCATGGAGATACCTACAGCATCCCAGGTCCCATCTCCGGCCGAGATCAAGGGTGCTTTAACGATCAAGGGTGCTTTAAACACGCTATACAACGACCTGGCCTCGTCTGCATCTCCTCGGAAAAAAGTGTCTAAAAAAGTGAGCATAAACGCACCGCCTGGGCATGACGATAAACCCTCGATAACGTTGAAGTTTCGGACAACGACCACGCAACCCGCGCCGCTACGCACGGGAGAACAAGTCGGGAAACATCTACCGAAGCCGTTCTTTGTCGTGAAGGGACGGGGGAAGTCTGCTTCACCTGGCAACGATGTTATTGTCAAGAAACGTGTTGTGACTACGGTGATGGTTGCTACTCAACAACAGGGGAGTAAAGCAACCTCCAAGGATATGAAAACAATGCCGGAAAAGAAAACCGAATCCCCTCGTAGAGTCGTCAGTATCAAGGCACGTGAAATGGCCGCGGTGACAGTTCCTAGTAAACAAGAAAGTACAGGACACACGGAGGGTAAAGGAACTTCTAAGGATGCGAAAAAATTGCCACGAGGAAAATCGGAATCCCCTCATAGAGACGTCAGTATCAAGGCACGTGAAATGGCCGCGGCAACGGTTACTAGACAACAAGAAAGTAAACAAAACACTGTTTATGTCAGAAAAATTCCCGAAGCAAGAGGTGGATCCTTGAGACCGATTATCAAGAAATGTCCGACACCTTCAAATGCGTCGACTTCGAATTTGACCGTGGCTGTTATCCCGGGGAAGAAGAAAAATGCTATCGTTCTACCACAGACGAAAACAATAGCAGAAAAGAAATCCGAATCACCTCGTAGGGACGTCAGCATAAAGGCACGTGAAATGTCCGCGGCAACGGTTCCTAGTAAAGAAGAAAGCAAAGGACACATGGATGATGTCAGAAAAATTCCAGAAGCAAGAGGACGATCGTTGAAACCGATTATCAAGAAATGTCCGACACCTTCAAATGCG
>NC_137230.1:35510922-35513422 GCF_949987685.1 Ammodytes marinus
TATACATCTTTTCCAGTAAAATATGATGATTTACTGTATCAAAAGCTTTTGAAAAGTCTATGAAAATACTACAAATAAATTCATTATTTTCAAGTGCAGAAGTAACTTTGTCAATCAGGTGAAGCAGAGCCATATAAGTGGAGTGTTTTTTCCGGAAACCATACTGGTGTTTGTAAAGAATTGAATTAGAATCTAAATGAGAAAGAATCCTTTTATATATAATTTTTTCCAATATTTTTGAAAAACATGGCAAAATAGATATGGGTCTATAGTTATTAAAACAACATGGATCATCAGCTTTAAACAGAGGAATAACTTTGGCAACTTTTAAATCCTCTGGTACAACGCCTGTTTTCAAGGACAGAGAAAATATGTGAGTAAGTGGCTGCAGTATTGACTGTTTTACCTGTTTGACAAGAAATGCAGTAATATTATCATGACCAGCTGAAGACGTTTTTAGTTCCTCAATTATGTCACTTATTTCTTGGATATCAGGGGGTTTAAAAGAAGAAATAATAGGAAAATGTCTCGGAATAAAATCCAGTGGATTACCATGACATGCAGATATTTTGTTAGCTAATTCATAACCAATATTAACAAAAAAATCATTAAATTTTTGAGCTATATCAAATGGATTTTTCAGAGAGTTTTCACCATCCAAAAAGACTGACGGTAGCTCTGGGACAGTTTTTTCTCTTTGCAACAACTGATTTATTACTTTCCATGTGGTTTTAATATCCGTTGAACACCTCTTAAATTTTTCACTGAAATATTTCTTTTTTGCAGATCTAATGGAATGAATATATTTATTTCTATAGGATTTATAAATACCATGGATAAGAGGAGTAGGATTTGAGACATATTTTCTGTATAGTTTATTCTTTTTCCTCAACAGCTTCAACAAATCTACTGTAAACCAAGGCTTATTGAAGTCTTGACTGTATTTCCTGGAATTTCCAAATGGAAAACATTCATTAAAAATAAAGCTAATAACTTTCATAAAATGTTGATATGCAAACTCAGCATTATTTTCCTCGTATAGGTCATCCCAAGAAATACTGGCAAGCTTGTCTTTAAATTTTGAAATATTTGACTTGCTCATAATTCTTTTATGCATTATTTTCTTGGTATGTTTAGTTCTATTAACCTTGATTAGAGAGTACTGGAATATGGGAAAATGGTCTGACAAGTCTAAATACAAGACCCCAGATTTCATTCCTTCACTCAAAGAGTTAGTTAAGATGTTATCTATCAAAGTTGCTGAATTGTCTTTAACTCGTGTAGATTTATTAATAAGAGGAAAAAAATAACTAGAATAAAGAATATTGAGAAAATCCCCAGTAAGGGTATCTGATTTGTATTTAAAGAGATTTATATTAAAATCTCCTAAAATGTAACAGAGTTTATCTTCATTGTTTATCAGATCAAGAGAATTTGACAAACTTTCATTAAAATCTTTGATGATAGAGTCAGGTGGGCGATAAATAACTCCAACAACAACATTCCTTCCACCAGAGACACCAGAGAGCTCTACAAAAACAGATTCCACCTCAGCCCCATCAGACTCTAGAGAGAGATCATCCCTAATTTTAAGTCACTAATGGGTGAAGTACTCCTTTAATTGCACGAATAAAACGCGCCGTGTGTGCAAAGGCCTTTAGAAATGAAGTAGATTGAGAATAAGGTTTATGAGACGCCCTTTAACCTATTTTAAACAAGAAAAAAATGTGTATGACAATTCAAGATTCAAGTTGTGTATTTGTCATATGCACAACAATTCCAGCAGCAGTCATTGGCGGCAATTCAATTATTTGGTCTCAGCAATGCAATAGAAAACGAAAAAACATAGGGCCTGTTTCGCAGACATGGATTAAGCCAATAGTTCTGGACTAAATTGTATTTTCAAATGGACAATATCCATTCAATTTTCCATGTAGTCCTGGACTAGGCTCAATCCATGTCTGTGAGAAAGGCCAATACGGGGGCGCCCTTAGCTCAGTTGGTAGGGCGTCCCCCCCCCCCATGGGCCTGGGCCAGCAGCGGGCCCGGGTTCGATTCCAGCCCGCGGTCGTTCTCTGCATGTCACTCCCCTCTCTGCCCCATTTCAACTCTGTCTCTACACTATCAATAAAGCATAAAAATGCAAAAAATAATATCTTAAAAAAAGAAAAAAAAAGAAAGGCCACTACAGTCCAATGTTTAAAAGTGTATAACAATGTACAACAATGTACAACCATGTGTGTGAAAGTTAGCTTAGCATCAAGTGTAACTGGTTAGTATTATATATGTGGATGTGATTTGATGTATTTAGCTGTATGTTGATTTCTGGTTCGCTATCAAGAGACCAAGTGTCAAAAACGTGCTTCTTCATCACAAATACATTTCTGAGGACAGGACCTTAGCTTAGCTCCAAGCATTTAACTATATGGTCTATCAGGTTATATAAGCACATAAGGATCCCATAGCAACAGGGTGTACTGTATACAATGCTCTTTAACTA
>NC_137230.1:35515922-35520922 GCF_949987685.1 Ammodytes marinus
ACTTCACCCATACGGAAGCAGCGTTCTATCATTATAAAATCACTATTATAATATAATGAATGAGGTTTTTCTTCCCTCAGTCTTCCCTTAGTCTTCCCTTGGCCCAGCTGTCCTGTTAATCCTAACCCTTACTGTGATGTCACAAGAAGGAAAGTGTAGGGTTACACAGTGAGACCATAAAACACTCTTTCTGCCTCTTCTCAGGCTAAGATCATCAGATTTAAATTTTTTTTGCACATTTACACTAAATAGGATCTCAGAGTTCAATACACCTTCATATTCCAACCGGTGAAGTAGGCCTTTAATGATGAATAATCACAAGAACAGTGGTATTTAGATTTTTTATTGTATTTATTTATTTATTTATTATGGTAAAATATGACATTCTGTTATCCCCCTGACTCCCATTCCTTCAATATCTTCATCCTCCTTTTACCGCAGTGCTGCTTTCAACACAACAGTTATCTCCATTCTCATTAGAACTGGAATCCACCCTTGGCATCTCTGGCAATGCCCACTCGCTTCTTAAAGTGAGACGCAACAATTCACATTTCAAAACATTCGCTTTTTCGTGCCGTTTATAGCGTCGCGCCCGGTGTGCAACTGCCTTCAGAAAGGGGGCTGTATAAATGATGTAGTATATTAATTGAACCATTTTTAGGCAGCCATACATTATTTAAAGGCCTACTTCACCAGTTTGAATATGAAGGTGTATTGAATTCTGAGATCCTATGTAGTATAAATGTGCAAAAAAAATTAAAATCGGTTCATCCTAGCCTGAGAAAAGGCAGAAAGAGTGTTTTTTTAACCCTATATTTCTCTTTCTCGTGACATCACAGAAAGAGAAATATAGGGTTAAAAAAAGGATCTCAGAATTCAATACACCTTCATATTCAAACCGGTGAAGTAGGCCTTTAACTATTTTTAAGCAGTCACAGTTATAATGTCAGGTCCCATTTCCCCTCAAGCGGGCAAGGAACAACTCCCCAAAAAACCCTTTAACAGGTAAAATATGGAAGAAACCTCGAGAAGGATCGCACAAGAGGGGGGCCCCCTTCCAAGGCTGGGTGGGTACATACAGCTCCGGAAAAAATTAAGAGACCACTCCAAATGTTCAGTGTCTCTCGTTTTACTCTTTAGAGGCATATGTTTGAGTAGAATGAACACTTTGGTTTTATTCTATAAACTACTGACAACATTTCTACCAAATATACAATACAAATATTGTCATTTAGAGCATTTTTTCAATAAGTAATGTAGAGATGAAGATTTTAAGAAAAATCCAGAATGGTCTCTTAATTTTTTTCCGGGGCTGTATAGTGGACAAATAAGTGCTACAATTTTTTTTCAATTTGTGATACAAACGTGGGAATTGGCCTGAGCAGTCTCCATGGGTAACATGACAAGAAAAGTGTCCGAGACAATGAAAAAAATAAAAATAAAATTGTTTAAGAAAAAACCCATCAATACATTTCTATGAGAAATTTTCAAATTCGCAATTTCAAATGTCTCGGACAATTTTCTTGTCAAGTGTTCCCATGGAGACTCATGCTCATGCCAATTCCCACGCTTGTATCATCAACTGAAATATTCTGACGAAAATAAGCACTTAGCCGCTCCGCTACTTGTGGATAGCATGACAGACATTAGTTAAAATCAGCATTTGGTCACTAGTATTGGCTGCTATTGTACATCGAGGGTTTGGAGCAAAAGGGGCGTAAGTGACATATTTTGCGAAAATGACTTTTATATATCATTTTTAAGGTCTTGATAAGTTCTATCAAATAGTAAAAGAATAACGTCACTAAACATTTAACTTTTTGAAATAAAGGCTGAAAACATAAAGGCGTAAGTGAAAACCTTAAAGGTGCAGTGTGTAATATGACATCATCAAGAAAGTTCTACAAAGTTCTAGAATGCAACGCTCCCTGGGTAACCCCAACCCTTTGGAATAATAACAGAAGTTATAGTGGCCTTCAAGGACAAGAACAATTCTAAATTTTAAACAATGCACCTGATGACATTCCAACTATGACACTTTCAAGATGGCGGCACTAGGCCTTGGTCCAAAATATGCAGAAATATGGAGATATATGAGACCCTTTCTAAGGGAAAAATAATAATTCAAAAACAAATGTTCAGCTATGATGCACTAAATGAAATGTACTTATGGATATGATAATTACTTTCTACAAAATCTGCTAGGAAATAAAACCCAAAATTCTACACACTGCAGGTTTAAGTTGAGTTTGGAGCAAATATGGAGGGATTGCAGAAAAGACCAACATTTAAAATACATAAAAAGTGTTTTGAATATGTTTGGAGAACTATGGAGACACTAAAATAAACACTTTATTTTAGATTTTTTTTTTATAAATATTTTTTTTTTAATTTTAGATTGTTTTTACAAATATGAATTCCTTGAAGCCCAATCTCTATTTAAGTAGAGATTGCTTCCATATGCTGTTTTTTTATTAAATATTTACAATCAATAAAAAGTTTGTTTTTGCTCTACTGTCAAATTCTGAAAATGTCACTTACTTTTGCGCCAAGCCCTCGATATGTTATATTACCTTAGCCGCTCCGCTACTTGTGGAAAGCATGACAGACATTAGTTAAAATCAGCATTTGGTCACTAGTATTGGCTGCTATTGTATATGTTATATTACCAGGCCGTCTTTGTATAAAAATTACTTGTTCTTGAAGACCTGCGTGCCTGGTTAAAGGTGCTCCGAGGAACTTTTCAGATTGTGTTAATTCTAGTGCCCCCCTTTGGACAAAAGCAGGTAGTGTTTTTACTACTACGCCAGCTGTTGTTCCTGGGTGAGCGTACACATGACAAAGGCATTAAAAAAATATATATATACACAACAATATCATTCTTTGCCCTGATGGTCTCATTTGCTGTTACATGTAATTTGTGATCATCAGAGCAAAAAAATTAGACTGTTTCAGAAATATTTCAAAGTTCCTCGTAGCACCTTTAAATACAATTAAAATTAAAAAATAAATACAATTCCTCAAACCTAGTACAGGTGAAACTCAAAAAATTTGAATATCGTGCAAAAATAATATATTATATAAACTCATTACATGCAAAGTGAGATGTCTCAAGCCTATATTTGTTATAATTTTGATTAGTATGACTCACAGCTTATGAAAACCCTAAATTCTAAATCTCAGAAAATTTGAATATTACATTAAAATCAATAAAAAAAGGGATTTTAAATACAGAAATGTCGGCCCTCTATAAAGTATAATCATCCATATTTACTCAGTACTTGGTTTGGGCCCCTTTGTGCATGAATTCTTGCCTCAATTCTGATTCCTTTTCCATGATATTCTAATAATATGAGTTTCACCTGTATATTAAAAGGTCCTTATCACAATGCATGATGGGGGTTTGAACTTACCTGCGAACGCCTGTATCTTAAAATATTGATCATAGATCGCAAATTGAGCGGGTCGGGGGGGGTAGCTGCCGGTGCCGAAATAAAGCTACTTGTGCCCTCTGTAATAGAAGTGGGCCTAGCGAAAGCCTCACCCTGGATTTCATACATTTTCTTCTCTACCGGTTTAACTTTGGGCTTATTATCTGCCCACAAGACCCTCTTAACCCTACTCTTTTCTGGGTACAAATCCGTGTCAATGTGCTTTTCGAATTCCTGAATCTTAGATTTGATACGATTTGTACTCCAGCTATCTCTAATAGGTTCAATCCCATCTCCCGAGATTTCTGGCCATAGCACCAATTCCGTTATAAGTTTCATTTTGGCCTTAACTGCTTTGCAAACACTCGGAGATTTCGTGAAATCGAGCCCTTTCTTTGGCCTCGGAGACCCTGTTCTAGGGTGATGAGACACACCCTTAGATTCCAAATGTCTAGGCTTCTTCTGCTGTTGAATAGGAGGTAGAATCAACCTTTGTGTGACCACTGGCACTGGGATATTGGTCATAATCGAATTCAAACTTGACGCCTCGTCCTTCGTCAAGCGTTTTTTCAGAATCGGTTTCAACAACGCTCTTTCGCATGGTTCCGGAATTTTCTTGATATCGTCGTCGGTTCCGTTACGCTCACGTTGCCCAGGAATCCTAAACGGCGACTTTTTACGGTTCTTCGCCGCTGGGATATTTCGGTCAGGTGATTCAGATGTTCTTTGTCCTTTCACGAACAGGATAGCCGGTGAAAGGCTGGGGGGTAAATCCCTCTCGGCTGGCCTGCCGGCGCGATTATACTCCGTTGGTTTGGGACGTGTGGGAGTAGTTGTAGAGGGCTTCGTTTCCTTCTCAAATGGCTCTTTCGTTTTAAATTTTTTTTGGGCGATTTTTACGCCGGCAGAAGTCGCCAAATCCGTGTAGAACATCTTGAGAGCCAATCTGACGTCGGCTTGAGATGGGAAGGCTAATGTCTCGGTGCTGCTTTCTGTCTCTCTCGTCCTCTTCACATGTCTTAGGAACTGTTTCTCTGGAAAAGGCAAATAAACAAAGACATGACATTAGTTAACACATATATATATTTTTTTTTTAAGATATTTTTTTGGCATTTTTTATGCTTTATTGATAGTGTAGAGACAGAGTTGAAATGGGGCAGAGAGGGGAGTAAGATGCAGAGAACGACCGCGGGCTGGAATCGAACCCGGGTCCGCTGCTGGCCGAGGCCCATGGGGGGGACGCCCTACCAACTGAGCTAAGGGCGCCCCCATAAACACATATTTTCAAACATTTTCTTTTAATTGTTTTTAGTAATGTCCCAAATTTAGCATTAAATTCCTGGATTATAATTGATTTTTGTATATTGTATTATCAATCTCTGTATTTCTTAGGAACTGTTTCTCTGGAAAAAAGGCAACATTTACAAAGACGTGAAATTAGTTAACACATATTTTCAAACATTATATGTTTTCTTTTAATTGTTTTTAGTAATGTCCCAAATTTCGCCTTAAATTCCTGTATTAAGATTGATTTTTGATACATTATGTACAGTATTATCAATCTCTGTA
>NC_137230.1:35535922-35553422 GCF_949987685.1 Ammodytes marinus
ACGACTCTCAAAGCTGGATATTAAGTTTCAAACGTTTTATTTACCGAGAGGTTTTATGATCTTATGTGTTTGTCTTTCAAACTTGAGGTCTGATGCAACTCTCAGTTCTTTTAAATCGAGTCTGAAGACTTTTTTGTTTCCATTTTAACCGGCAGTTTGTCAATGTCCCTGGCTGGAATTGAACCAACAGCGATTCATTGTCCTGTGCATGTGACCACTCTGCTTCCAAGGTGATCTGGTTTGCTGCTTTATCTAAAACTGCATTTTCATTTTGGTTTACAGTTGTTCTATTATTAAAGGAACACTTCACCTGTATGGAACCAGTGTTATATCATTATAAAATCGCTATTATAATAAAATGAACTTCCCTCAGTCTTCCCTTGGCCCAGCTGTCCTGTTAATCCTAACCCTACATTTTACCATGTGTGATGTCACACAAGGGAAGATGTAGGGTTAGACAGTGAGACCATAAAACACTCTTGCTGCCTTTCCTCAGGCTAGGATGAACAGATTTCTAAAGTATTTGCACATTTATACTACATAGGATCTCAGAGTTCAATACAAGTAGTTATGTAACTCTCATCCCTTTCTACACGGCCATTGGCAGACGGAGAAGAAGTGAAGTTTGTTTGGAGAAAGAAAACCGACACTAAAACGACTTGGGCGGATAGGTCGATGTATCAGATTACAGACAGTAGAAGGTGATGTTGCTCAGTGTTGATATTCAAATATTTGTTAAGCACAAACTTTGAGACGGACATTTCAGAAATGAGATTAAAAGGTGTTGTGGATTTACTGTGAAGGCTGGCGTGACGTCAGAGCAGAGCCGGCCCGAGGCATAAGCGAACTAAGCGGCCGCTTAGGGCCCCCGAATGCCTGGGGGGCCCCCTCCAAAAAAAAAAAAAAAAAAAAAAAGATTTTTTTTTTTTTAGTTTTTTTTTTTTTTTAGTTTGTGTGTTTGACATTAACATCATATTATGCAAATGTGAGTTATACAAAAAAAAAAAAAAAAGTTTTGGTCTAGATAATTAATAGCCTAAAAATGTAATCAGTTCATCTGGGAGGAAATCCGAAATTATCTGATCATGTCACGTTCACATCCATGCACAGTGTGTATTGAGTTTATTTAAAAACAATTGGAAATGGGGCTGCCCTCAGTTGCCCATGCACTGTGTATAGTCTATAGCCTATTTCAGCCTTGTCTGTGGAAAAAAAGATACAATAGCTGGACAACAGAGTTCTTCTGCTTAGTTCCTCACACTGCATTTAAATGCATTCACTATGTTACAGAGAAATATGTCCCGTAAAAGAAAAAGAGCTCCAAGCCCAACCCAGAGGACCCTCCATAATATTTTATTTTATATTAATATTTTTATGGAAAATCCATGTGACCTTCTTCAATAGCTTCTAATTCATCTGACCCAGTGTCTCCAAATAATTTGTTCACACAAAATTCCTCAGATTTAGCCTCTTAATTTTCCTCAAAGTGCACCAGATTCATGCATTTCACTTTAAAAAGGTTAAAAAAATCTCCCGGGGGGGCATACCCCCGGACCCCCCTAGGAGGGTCTGAATCTCGGCTGTATAATATTTTCGCACAGCTGCACAGTGGAGGCACTAGCGGAAGACACTGCGTATGTGAATGATATTTAACAAAGATCTATAGTTTCAGCAGCGCTAAAATTGGAGAGGGGCCCCCAATCATATTTCGCTTAGGGCCCCCTGAAGGCTTGGGCCGGCTCTGCGTCAGAGCGCCGCCTGTACTGTAGATATAAGCAATGAAGCTGTGACAGTGGGACGGACAGTCTTCAGTTCGACCTGAAGGTGAGTTCGGACAGGTACGCATTCATTTTAATTTTAATGCACTTTGTGTCTCCTCAGGCTTGTGTATATACTTGTGTATATATTGTTGTGTTATTGTGTCCTGATGTCTTATTTGTCGTGTGTCGTTAAACTTCTCCTGATGTACACACATTTGCCCTCGTGGGACATTTAATAAAAACCTTGAACCTTGAACCTTGAACCTTGAATACTTGATGAATACCATATGTATTACTGTGTGTTTTTGCCAATTGAGGCAAGATTGGACCTGACTTTTTTTCTCTTCGCATGAATCTACGGTGACAGCGACACATTGTTTCAGTTGGGGAGCCTTTGGTAAGAACGAGTGCAGTTTTGTGGGGGAAGTTGTTACTGTCTGTGACTGAGTTTATTGACTGAACTGTTTTTAAATGTATTCTTATTGTATTTTCAGAGCATCAGACAGATCTACATCCACATCAGCAGTTGATCAATTTCAGCAGAAATCTGACGATGAAGGTACGTTTTATAAATGTATTGTAGAGTTCATACTTAGTGAAACTAGAGGCTGAACTGCTAAACCACCATTTGGATTCAAACCTCAGTGGAAGTAACAATGACAGTGGCTCAGTTGGTAGAGCGGGTCGGCTGATGATCAAAGGGTTGGAGGTTTGGTTGTTGTGTCCTTGGGCAAGACACTTCACCCACCTTGCCTCGTGTGAATGTCGATAGTAAGCCTGCTATCGGTGTATGAATGTGTGTGTGAATGGTGACGTGGGAATGGTAACAGGTCTCCGTTGAAAAAGAGTCTCCGGTCTCTTTTTTTTAATCTTTATTTATACAGGTAAATGGGATTTACCTGTATAAATAAAGATAAAAAATTTAAAATAAATAAAACTTAGATCTCCTGTGTTCCAGCTGGTATCAGTCCTCTTTCTCCTCCTGGCTCCACTGTTGAGCAGCTGCAAAGATGTCGTCCTTCCAACGGACTGCAGTGACGTCCAACACCAAGGCAAGAACCGCCACTCTGGAGTGTACACCGTCTATCCCCTTGGAGAGAAGTCCGATGTCCAGGTACGCTTCACCTTCCAGGGGAGCTGTAGGGGAGAACGGGGTAATTTGTCACACGGGTTGGTTAACACAATCGTTATATCTTGGAACCAGAAGGCGCTGTCTGTTAAATGTTGGTATGTAAATATCCAGAATTGGGATCAGAGGTCACCTACATAGTATTCCTTTGAGTTAGACTGCTGAATTTGAGGTGAGACGACTGTTTGTGTTTTTCATGTCACAGATTCACATTTATGTTGGAACCAAACTACTTTGCCCTTTGAGAATGGGTTGCAAGATGTAATAAAGGCGTTTTTTACCTTTTCTAAAGATGAGTGTCTTGGACTTTTCTTGATGACAATATATTGACCACCATAGAATATCCAAGGAGATGTCCAACAATTAAAATTAAATTATATATTTATAGTGCTTAAAGGGACACTGTGTAACATTTTAAGTAATGTATTGGCTAAAATCAATATCTTCATTGATAAATATGTCCTCATTGGTGTAAAATCACCTCTGCCAATAATCTGAATTATCCTCCTGAGCGGAGAATTACAAATATTAATGTTACATTTTGTCCATGGAGCGGGCAAGTCGTATGGAGGAATCCATGCTTTTGGAATGTCATCAGGTGCATTGTTTACAATTTAGAATTGTTCTTGTCCTTGAAGGCCACTGTAGCTTCTGTTATTATACAAAAGGGGTGGGGTTACCCAGGGAGAGTTGCATTCTAGAACTTTCTTGATGATGTCACATTACACAGTGTCCCTTTAAGTATAACATTTACTCATGAATGTGTCTGTTTGTAGGTGTGCTGTGATATGGAATCCAATGGAGGAGGCTGGACTGTGAGTATTTGAACAACTTTAACTTAATTTAGTCGCAGCCGAGGGTGTTTTAAATATTAACACGTCACAGTAAATCACACAGCAGTAAATACATGTTGTCGGTTAACATGACCTCCAGTCAGATATCATCCCTGCGTTCCAATCCCCATACTTCCCTACTATTTACTACACCAGAAACAGATTTAGGGTGTCCCAATACATGCAAGTCAATTGTAGTATGCTGAAAATGCATAAATGCCCCCACTAACTCCAATAGCATTTTGGAGTATCCGTCTTTATTCTTGACACATCTCGACATAACGAAAAAGAAAATCTTCCTTATCTGATTTTCTCTCTCTCCTGTCTGTGGCCCTAAAACTCTTCTGTACTTTAGTATGTAGGGTAGTAAAAAGAAAGAGTATGTGATTTGGAACGCAGGGTAAGTGTGATCGTCTCCCCAGGTGTTCCAGAAGAGAGTGGATGGCACGCTGAACTTCTACAGGCCCTGGGATTAATACAAGATGGGCTTTGGTAACGCTGCTGGCGAGTACTGGCTCGGTGAGAAATGCTTCTTTTATGAGCTTGAACACACACGATTGAATTTCCTTTCTTATCAAACATTTGCAAATCAGGTTAAATACCTACTTCACTGGTGGGAATATGAATGTGTATTGAACTCTGAGATCCTATGTAGTATAAATGTGCAAACATTTTAGAAATCGGTTCATCCTAGCCTGAGAAAAGGCAGAAAGAGTGTTTTATGGTCTCACTGTCTAACCCTACATTTTACTAGTGTGACATCAAATATGGTTAAATGTAGGGTGAGGATTAACAGGACAGCTGGGTCAAGGGAAGACTGAGGGAAGAAAAACCTCATTCATTATATTATAATAGCGATTTTATAATGATGAGTAATATTCTAAATTTTGGATTTACATAACTGTTAGTTCTCTTTGTAAATTAATATATTGATACAGTAAAAAACATGCCAAGCTATGGTGTGTGTGTGTGTGTGTGTGTGTGTGTGTGTGTGTGTGTGTGTGTGTGTGTGTGTGTGTGTGTGTGTGTGTGTGTGTGTGTGCAGGTCTTGACAACCTCCACTACCTGACCACCAAACAACACTACGAGCTGATGGTCTACTTGGAGGACTTCGAAGGAAAGAATGTGACCGCTCACTACTCCTCCTTCTCTGTGGCTGCAGAATGTGACGGGTATAAACTGACTGTCTCTGGATTCACCGATGGAGGGGCAGGTGAGTGCATTGGATGGTAGGGTGGTAGGGTGGTAGGACGGCCTAGAGGAAAGGTGGCCTCCCAGTAACCATGAGGTATCTGGTTCCTCCTCCCAGTACCCATGAGGTCTCTGGTTCCTCCTCCCAGTAACCATGAGGTATCTGGTTCCTCCTCCCAGTAACCATGAGGTATCTGGTTCCTCCTCCTAGTAACCATGAGGTCTCTGGTTCCTCCTCCCAGTAACCATGAGTTCTCTGGTTCCTCCTCCCAGTAACCATGAGGTCTCTGGTTCCTCCTCCCAGTAACCATGAGGTATTTGGTTCCACCTCCCAGTAACCATGAGGTCTCTGGTTCCTCCCAGTAACCATGAGGTATATGGTTGGATCCCCGGCACCGGACAGGAGGGTGTTAGAAGTAAAACTAGCAGAGACTGGTATTACGTTTACGGTGCACCACAATCTCTACCATTGTGTCCTTGAGCAAGACATTAACCCCAAACTGCTCCAGGGGAGCTGTAGGGGAGAACGGGGTAATTTGTCACACGGGTTGGTTAACACAATTGTTATATCTCGGAACCAGAAGGCGCTGTCTGTGAAATTTTGGTATGTAAATATCCAGAATTGGGATCAGAGGTCACCTACATAGTATTCCTTTGAGTTAGACTGCTGAATTTGAGGTGAGACGACTGTTAGTGTTTTTCATGTCAAATTGAAAATATTTAGCTCCTCAGTATTTTTCTTCTAGGCTTTTACACAATGGGTTTATAACAAAACACTTGTTACCCATACAAAGTGTGAAGGGTAAGCTATAGTTTAGATTATTTTTAGCAAGCTAATTAGTTGTCAGATGGTTGTTGGCATTGATGCTAGCAATAAATTCAAGTTGGGGTTGATCGTCATATTTTTTGGGGGGTTGGTTGTCACATGTTATCTCAAGGCTGCAGCCAGAAAAGGAACCCAATAACGAAATAAATTGTCAAGCTGTATCCTCACTGACACTCCAAAGAAGGAACGAATAGAGCAGGAAAAGGCAGCTAGCATGCAAAAGAAAAAAGGGCAACAAAATCAAAACAACCCAGTGCATCCCAAACTAGACCAGCTGCCAAGGCTACAGTAAGTTATGTAGGCCTATTTGTCAACTTGACAATGCAATTAAACTTACAAATTTAGTTCTACTTTATTTAGTTCTACTTTCTTGCCTTCTTTTTAGGATTATTCCCATTAAGATAACATTGTGACAAACAACACCATAGTGTTTGACAACCGACCCCTTGATGGGGTTGGTTGTCACAATGTGTAAGGGTGTCTTTGATGATTAGTTTCTTCTTTATTGCAATAAGTTAGAAAAAGTGAGGGGTACACATTTCAAGCCAACACCTTCAATGTAATGTAGGAATGACTATTGAAAGACATTTAGGTGATAAGCAATTCTCACTAGAGTAAAAAGTGTGCCTACTTACCCCGTTCTCCCCTACTATGGCTGACCCTTCGCTCTGACCCCCTCTGGAGAGTGGGAACTTGAGAGGGGTGATGAGAAAAGACACATTTCAATGTAACCAACCATTGACTAATTAAGTAACTTAACTGACGTTGGGTCTGCAAATCTTCTGTAATCTGCTAACTATCAAGAGAAAGTTCCCTCTGAGCCATGGTCCAGGTCAAAACATACCTGGGACAATCAGGGCCCGCATTCAGACCTAAAATTCGTCCCTTAGTGGAAGGCAGCTTCCGATTGGTTCATTTCATATCATCAGTCACAGTACAGTGTGTTTCTTTTTTTTAAAGATTATCTTTAGGCATTTTCAAGCTTTATTAGACAGTACAGAGTTGAAATATGGAGACAGAGAGAGAGAGAGAGAGAGAGAGAGAGAGAGAGAGAGAGAGGGGGGATGACCTGCAGTAAAGGTCCACGGATCTACAATTTGTTTTTTTGTGTGTGTTTATGTAGGAGATGCCCTCGCTCGTCACAACGGAATGAAGTTCTCCACCTTCGACAAAGACCAGGACGCCGCGTCAGGTGAAAACTGTGCCAAAAAATACACAGGGGCGTTCTGGTACCAAATGTGTCACAATGCAAATCCAAACGGAGTCTACCGCTGGGGCCCAGAAGGCACCAGCTCTGCCCAGGGAGTGATTTGGTACCAGTGGAAGGGCCATGGCTACTCCCTGAAGACCGCGATCATGATGATTCGTCCTGTGCAGTAGTTATCCAGGACAAACGTACAGCTAGATGATCGTTGTTCTGAAACATGTACAATGACAAAATAAATTATCTTGAATCTTGAATATCAGCTCATCTCTTGTGATTTCTTCCTTTCTCTTGTTAAACATGTGATCTCACTCTGGGCCTTACTTCACTGAAACTAACACAGGCACAGTCCACTAGCACTGGAATAACAACTCATAGTTATAACACCACAAATATTAAAGGTGCTGTAAGCGGAATGGTCAGTTTAGCTAACTTCCTGTCAGTGACTGCACTTAGGCCCCTATCTCACTGGGCTGCGACTGTTTGCGACAAGTTGGAGACTGCATTCGCAAACGAGTCTCTAAACTGTCTCCAAACGTTCGCGGAGGTCTCAATTTCCTCGCATGAGTCGCAGAGCCGCGCAGTCCTCTCGCATGAATTTTGAACATGTTCAAAAAAAGTGTGCGACAAATAAGTCTCAAAATAGTCTCAGAGTCGTCGCAGGTGTGTCGCACGCGTCGCACACCTTTCTCAATTTAGTCTCTTTGAGTCAGAAAGTGCGAGAAGTGTGAGACAACTTTGCGAGGGTTTGGCGAGTGTTTGGCGACATGAAACTAAATTGCGACTGCTTTGAGACAAAAATGAGACTGACATTCCGTTTGTGCGACATTCGCCAGACGTTCGTGAGACATAAATGCGACCTCCCGGCAAGGACATTCGCAAACGTGTCGTAAGTAGCAACTCAGTGAGACTGAAAGTGAAAATTGTCGCAAATTGGCATATTTTGTCGCAATTTTGTGTCTCCAACTTGTCGAAAACAGTCGCAGCCCAGTGAGATAGGGGCTTTAGCAGACCCCTCCCTCGTCCCTACGTCACCACATCAATGCACTGTGGTCTTCAAGCAGCAAGTTATCTAGCATCATCTCAGATCCATAAGTGTGATAAAAACATGATAAAAACCATCAAAACAGACATTGGGAAGGATTTTTACCTGCTCCGCCATTGTAGGTGCATACACATTCACCCATCAGTCGCTCTGCACATGCACAAGCAGTGAGACGGGTGTCGGTTTGTAGCGTTCTCTCTTCTGATTGGATATCAGGTGTTGGATCCCTGAAAAGTTTATTTGCCGATTACATGCAGAGCGGGTGACAGAGACCTGTGTTATGAAACGTGCACACTATATAAGTGATCATTGTATGAATATGTAGAGCGATTTAACACTTATATTAACATAAATGTATCGCTCACTTCACCTTTAACCCATTGATGACGGCTGCTGCGCGATGCCACATTGGCTCTCCTGCCTGATGCTGCGTCGCGCAGCATTATTACTTTATCTAATTTTCATGGCATTCCCAGCATAGAATGCACTGTCATTGGTTCAAATACACATGAGGTGGGTTTTGTTGATTTTTTTAAGACCACGTGACCACCCAAAAGTTGTGTGGTTTGCCAAAAATCATGTCAATCAAAAAATAAAAATAAAACAAAATAATAAAAAAAATACGCCAGCTATGTCGGCGACAGAACAGTTAGTGGCGTTTGGTGCGCAGAATCAAGGTCTACTATAGACTACTGACGAAAATCACACAACACATGGCATCTATTTATTAACAATATTTAATAATTTTCTAATTCATCTAATTTTGACGATTTTTTGAAATATTTGTTGGTTTGTAAGCGCTAAGGGAGCATGTTTAAATGAAACCTGTGAACGTTAACTTTTAAATGTATTTTATTTCATGTTTCTATGTGCTACACAGGCTTAGATATTAAGGTTTTGGTAGACTTGACAATTCGTACAATTTTTTCAGAAAACCCTCAGGCACATGACATGCATCCTAGATTGCCATAGTCATTGCCATAGTCATCAATGGGTTAACATACATAAAGAATGCATCTGGAATTCTGAAGGAAATTGGGGAAATTACTAAGCCAATGCAAAGACACTGCTGCTTGATATGTGCCAGCAGGAAAGTAGGGCCCATAATCTCTCAATAGAAATGTATTATTTTCAACCTATTATATTAATTACAGTATGTACCGTATTTAGCAGTTTTCACTTTGTGCTTCCTGCTTCTCTCCAACCCCAGAATGTCTGTCCAATAAATGAATGAGCTCAGATCACGTGTGGTTTTGCTTCGTAATGCTGGTTCACTTGCAAAAGGGGCAATATGAAAGAGGACCACACTAAACAAACACAATCTACATTTTAATTAGTCTGGATCCGGACTTTCCCAGTGTGATGCACCGTAAGCGATATGTTACTTTAGCCTGTAGCACCGTAAGCGATATGTTACTTTAGCCTGTAGCACCGTAAGCGATATGTTACTTTAGCCTGTAGCACCGTAAGCGATATGTTACTTTAGCCTGTAGCACCGTAAGCGATATGTTACTTTAGCCTGTAGCACCGTTAGCGATATGTTACTTTAGCCTGTAGCACCGTTAGCGATATGTTACTTTAGCCTGTAGCACCGTTAGCGATATGTTACTTTAGCCTGGCCGAACTTGAAACCTAAAACCTAAATCAGCATAGTCGCGATGTAGGCAGATTTACCTCCCTCTTAAACTGTTATGTGCCCCATAGGGAGTGAGACACAGAGAGACAGAGAGAGAGAGAGGTAGAAAGAGAGAGAGATAGAGAGATAGAGACAGAGAGAGAGAGAGAGAGAAACAGAGAGAGAGAGAGATAGAAAGAGAGAGAGAGAGGTAGAGAGAGACACAGAGAGATAGAGACAGAGAGGTAGAGAGGTAGAGAGAGACGCAGAGAGAGAGAGGTAGAAAGAAAGAGAGAGAGATAGAGAGAGACAGAGAGAGATGTAGAAAGAGAGAGATAGAGACAGAGAGAGAGAGAGGTAGAGAGAGATAGAGAGAGACAGAGAGAGAAAGAGACAGAGAGAGAGAGAGAGGTAGAGAGAGAGAGAGAGAGAAAGAGAAATAGATAGAGAGAGACAGAGAGAGAGGTAGAAAGAGAGAGAGAGAATATAGGGTTGAGCCTAGGCTGTATATAAACACTGGATTGTTTTCCTTCTCTGCACACAGTACAGACAGGTAGCAGATCATGAGGAGATTTCCACTTTTTTTTTTTTTTTTTTAAAGTGATTTTAACAAAAAATATTCTCCTGAATCCCTGACTCCACCTTTAACTGATACATGTACAGACTTCCATGAGTAAATCCTTTGGAATTGGACACACGCACACACACACACACACACACACACACACACACACACACACACACACACACACACACACACACACACACACACACACACACCACTGGGTGGAGCTGTAACTCCACAGTAGAATCAATTCAATTGGACCATTTTCTCTGAAACTGAAAATACTCAGTTCTCACCTGGGACACATTTGGTCAGTGTCTGTTGGTCGTCTGTTATATTCACACACACACACACACACACACACACACACACACACACAATTACTCAAGTGCACTTTATGTCAGTGCCTACGAGGTGTTGATAAAATGTTTAACATGGTGTAACATTGGTATTTAGATGTAGCTGATAGAAAGATAATATGGACAATGTACAGGTGAAACGCATACTATTAGAATATCATGGAAAATGTATTTTAATGTTGATACGAGAGGGCCGACATTTCTGTATTTAAAATCCCTTCTTTATTGATTTCATGTTATGTTCAAATGTTCAGAGATTTTGAATTTGGGGTTTTCATAAGCTGTAAGCCATAATAATCAAAATTATAACAAATAAAGGCTTGAAATATCTCACTTTGCATGTAATGAGTCAATATAATATACTAGTTTCACCTTTTAAGTTGAATTACTGAAATAAATGAACTTTTGCACGATATTCAAATTTTTCGAGTTTCATCTGTACTAGCAGGTGTAATTTTTCCTTCTCTTTTCTAATGTCTATTCTATACTTGATGTATTTTAATCTTGATGTATGTTATGCCCCTGTAAAGCACTTTGAATGGCCTTGGCTGTGTTCGCAAAGCCATACTAACGTCCTACTCAAACAAATGTTGACTTCAATTTGAGTATGTGACGGTTGGGTATGCGAGTTTGGGTATGCGAGAAATTCCCGGATGAGTACTAACTTCCGGGAAGATTTTGGGTATGAATCGATTGTATACTTTTCCTACTCAACCGCCCCACAATGCACTGGGTCAATTCTACCCGTCCAGGAAAATTAAATATTTTCGAGCAAGTTGCTAGGCAACGACATTGTTTGGGGTCCGCGATCTGACAACTGTACGTGCAGTCATTCATAAACTCTTACAATAGATAAGAGATGAAGATAAATACCTAACAACATTAGAGTTACTAAGTGAAATTTGGGGCGACTGTGGCTCAGTTGGTAGAGTTGATAGTTAGCCTGCTATCGGTGTATGAATGTGTGTGTGAATGGTAACGTGGGAAAGGAAAACAGGTCTCCCTTGCAAAAGAGTCTTCGGTCTCAATGGGATTTACCTGTAGAAATAAAAGTTAAAAAAAAAAAATTAGTGATGTGAGTCTGTTCCACACACCGCGGCTCGTCCAGCTGACAGACAGCTGAGTGCTGATGAGCCGGACAGAGAGCGTCGGAGGGATCCTCCGCCTCAAAACATAGGCCTAATTATAAAACAAGAGGTCACAGATGATGAACACAGGACTGTAATAAATCTAGTTCAATATCTAACCTGTAGAGGGCGGTTATAAGCTTAACAGTGTCTAAACTGCCTGAATCTTATAAGAAGAAGAAGAAGAAATTCTTCATTGCTTGAGTATACTTCAACTGAGAACGTTTCGACGCAGCTCGCATACACAATCGATCTTTGAGTAGAGAGTATGCAGTATATAGATGGTGAGTATGTAGGATGTAGGACGCTAGTATGGCTTTCCGAACACAGCCCTTGTGTCTGAATTGTGCTATAGAAATAAACTTGACATGCACACTGAATGTGTGTCTTAGAACATTCCCACTAGTGATGGGTCATAATGTGCCGAGGCTTCGGAGCGTGTGTCGAGTAATCCCGGAAGTTTTTGGTGAAGCGCGTATCGATGCTTGTATCGTTTAGGCCGAATCACGTGACTGATGACGTTCGAAGCCTCGTTTGTTCAAGAAGGGCTTCGGGTATTGTGGATCCACTCGCACTTTGTGGGTTAGTGTTTTTTTTTTTTTTTTTTTTAACCTTTATTTATACAGGTAAATCCCATTGAGTCCGAAGACTCTTTTGCAAGGGAGACCTGTTCCCATTTACACGTTACCATTCACACACACATTCATACACCGATAGCAGGCTAACTATCGACATTCACACGAGGCAAGGTGGGTGAAGTGTCTTGCCCAAGGACACAACAACTAGACACAGGTGGCAGGGCGGGGATCGAACCTCCAACCCTTTGATCATCGGCCGACCTGCTCTACCACCTGAGCCACAGTCGCCCACAGTGTTGGCGATTTATTGGTTTGGGAGTGATGTAGACGTGGATGTTGTATGAACTTGCTGTGACTTTCTTGTGCACCCCCTGCCTCTGCTGTACCATGTGAAAGAGTGTTCTCCAAAGCAGGAGAAGTTGTTTCCTAAAGGAGAACCCCAGCACAGTGGAACACATTTTGTTTCTCAATAAAAATGTATCAAATCCTTAAGTTGCACAAGCACATTCACTGCCCCTTCCTTACCTTGTTATAACACTGCGACAGTTTGAAAATAATTATTCCTGTCATTATGAGTAATTCAAAGTTTGACAAAATATTTATTGATAGATTTATTAGATTTATATGTATTATCATGTTTCATACCCATAATAATACACCACACAAAAGTTGTATTTATATGAATTAATACATGAACAATAGGCTACATGAAATGCATTTATCAAGATGTGTTGATTTATATACTTGTCAGTCACTCATTCCCATGGCTGCACTGTTGCAGGACAGTATTGAGTGTATTACAAATTGATAGAATTATCTGGCTATTTAACACTGTTTGACCAGCAGGGGGGGTTGTATAGTGTTCAAATCGGTTCAAATGAAGCCTCGAGAAATGAACCTTTTTGTGAACCATTTGGCTTTAAGGCTTCAAGGGTTCAAAAAGCTTCATCTGGCCATCACTAAGTATGTACATTTTTACAACAGGCTCCAACAATTCTTGAACTGGTGAAGAGAAAAATGTTTAGATTCCGGACGAGCCAACAACTGTTACGACAACGAAACAAACAGACTGAGGTTTCTCCTCCTGCTTATATGCTGTTCACTGATTAAAACACCTGTGTGATCTCTCTCTCTCTCTCTCTCTCTCTCTCTCTCTCTCTCTCTCTCTCTCTCTCTCACATACACAGTCTCTCTCCCTCACACACACACACAGTCTCCCCCCCCACACACACACACTGTCTTGTTATCGTTGCAGTAATGCAGTTCAGCCACTGGATAGAGCTGTAACTCCACTGTCAAGTCAAACACCATCTACATGAATACATCTGTCTATCTATCTATCTATCTATCTATCTATCTATCTATCTATCTATCTATCTATCTATCTATCTATTTATCTATCGATCTATCTATCTATCTATCTATCTATCTATCTATCTATCTATCTATCTATCTATCTATCTATCTATCTATCTATCTATCTATCTATCTATCTATCTATCTATCTATCTATCTATCTATCTGTCTGTCTCTGTCTGTCTGTCCGTCCGTCCGTCCGTCCGTCCGTCCGTCCTTCCGTCCATCTATCTATCAGACCATTTCCTATTCTGAACAGACTCAGTTCTCATTGGGACACATTTGGTCAGTGTCTGTTTGGTCGTCTGTTATATTCACACATTTACACATCACAGAAACAGACACACACACATACACACACACACACACACACACACACACTCACTCTCTCTCTCTCTCTCTCTCTCTCTCTCTCTCTCTCTCTCTCTCTCTCTCTCTCTCTCACTCACTCACTCACAAACACACACTCCCTCTCTCTCCCTCTCTCTCTCACACACACACACACACTCACTGTCTATCTCTCTCTCTCCCCCACTCACTCTCACTCACACTCACACACACACACACACACACACACACACACACACACACACACACACACACACACACACACACACACACACACACATACATATATTCACACATTTGCACATCACAGAAACCAAATCAATGAGTGTTACGTGGTGTAGTGAACACATACGATGGTGGGAAGACGCCTACAGGGAGGCAAGGAGAGGCAAGTGTATTCCTATAGCACAATTCAGACACAAGGCCATTCAAAGTGCTTTACAGGGGCATGAAATACATCAAGATAAGACTTTAGAAATTGCATTTAAGCGATAGCAAAAAACTAATACAGTCAGACACATGTGTAATTGCAGTTAAACCTGCAGTGTGTAGAATTTTGGGTTTTATTTCCTAGCAGATTTTGTAGAAAGTAATTATAATATCCATAAGTACATTTAATTTAGTGCATAATAGCTGAAAAAAAAAAATTTAATAATTTTTTTTCCCTTAGAAAGGGTCTCATATATGTCCATATTTCTGCATATTTTGGACCAAGGCCTAGTGCCGCCATCTTGAAAGTGTCATAGTTGGAATGCTATCAGGTGCATTGTTTAAAATGTAGAATTGTTCTTGTTCTTGAAGGCCACTGTAGCTTCTGTTATTATTCGAAAGGGTTGGGGTTACCCAGGGAGCGTTGCATTCTAGAACTTTGTAGAACTTTCTTGATGATGTCATATTACACACTGCACATTTAAAAGACAATACAAACAAGCTAAATAAATAAAAAATAAGATAAAAAAGACAGGTTAAAAGGGAAACAGAAAAGTCTTCAGATTTGATTTTGAAGGAGCTGAGAGTTGCTGCAGACCTCAGTTGTTGCTTTGCACAGTTAGACTTAGCTTTGAGATGTTGAAAAGCTTGAGCCCAATGCTTTATGGGAAATTGTCTGGCATTATATATAGCACCATAAGTAGTAATTTTGGGGCGACTGTGGCTCAGGTGGTAGACCGGGTCCGCTGATGATCAAAGGGTTGGAGGTTCGATCCCCGGCCTGCCACTTGTGTCATAGTTGTTGTGTCCTTGGGCAAGACACTTCACCCACCTTGCCTCGTGTGAATGTCGATAGTAAGCCTGCTATGTGTGTGTGAATGGTAACGTGGGAAAGGAAAACAGGTCTCCCTTGTAAAAGAGTCTTCGGTCTCAATGGGATTTACCTGTATAAATAAATAAAGGTTAAAAAAAAATGACAGGTTAAAAGGGAAACAGAAAAGTCTTCAGATTTGATTTGAAGGAGCTGAGAGTTGCTGCAGACCTCAGTTGTTGCAGTGCACAGTTAGACTTAGCTTTGAGATGTTGAAAAGCTTTAGCCCAATGCTTTATGGGAAATTGCCTGGCCATTATATTGGTAATTGCACCATAACTAGCAACTAAAGTATATGACCTCTGTAGGCTTTACTCTGAAATCTAGAGAGGTCTGAGCAATAACATGTAACTACAGTTTCATCATGTACTTGTTTTGCAGAAAGAATACTCACTGTAGAAAAAAGAACACACACAGTCTCCCTCCCTCACACACACACCAACCCCCCCCACCCACACTCACACATCTATCTGTCTGTCTGTCTGTCTGTCTGTCTGTCTGTCTGTCTGTCTGTCTGTCTGTCTGTAATTATCTGAGAATTGAATCGATGCACATTACTCAAGTTTGTATGGCTAATTTCAAGCGCTTTCAAAAATCACACCCTCAGTTTCAAGACATTGTCAGATCCTCCACTGTGTGTGTGGGTTTATGTGTTTATATGTGTATCTACATTGGATTAAAACCTATTTTGGGGGCGCCCTTAGCTCAGTTGGTAGGGCGTCCCCCCCCCATGGGCCTCGGCCAGCAGCGGACCCGGGTTCGATTCCAGCCCGCGGTCGTTCTCTGCATGTCACTCCCCTCTCTGCCCCATTTCAACTCTGTCTCTACACTATCAATAAAAATGCCAAAAAAAAACACAAAAAAAAAACTACTTCATGTCTAGGCGATGTTCTTAAAAAAGGAAGTGTAAGGAGGTCTGACTATGTTTAAATTAGGTTGCGTTCCGAATCGCATACTTTCTACTATATAGTATGGTAGAAAAAAGATTTAGGATGTCCCGATTCTTGTGGCCAGATTTAGGATGGTTAGAAGTACCCGGATGTCCTACTTCATGCGGCCAAGATTGTTAGTGTTGAAAACTGCATCCTATTTGGGCAATTCTGACCCACAATCCAGTGCGCACGTGAAGTGACGTCACATCGACGAAGCCTCCGTATGAAAACAAACGGGGATGCGACAGCAAGAGGCAAGATCAAGGCGCAATGTTATGATGAAATAAGAGAGTAAAGTATGTCCCAATAGTATGCCTACTGCATCCTAACTAGATTATTTTTATCATCGGATGTAGTATGTAGAATAGAAAAAAGAAAGAGTATGCGATTCGGAACGCAACCTTAGTTTTGCTTTTGAGGTCTGATTGGCCAAACGTTACTGGTCAAACAGGTTCCTTCTTGAAAAATATCCTTCCACTGTTTAAGTAATATTTGAATTGTGTCCATGCCGTATACGCCATTTTTTAAAATGTATTATTAATTGTATGTCTGTGCTCCATGCCGTTAAACTATGGTAACAAGCAGTAAAAAAATATATATATATATAATTAATAATAAAAAATAAAAAATTAGATACATATATGGCATATAGCATCCCTTTTCTTTTTGCATTTTCAAGCTTTATTAGATAGTACAGAGTTCAAATGGGGAGACAGAGAGACAGACAGAGAGAGAGAGAGAGAACGAGAGAGAGAGAGAGAGAGAGAGAGAGAGAGAGAGAGGGGGGGGGTGACCTGCAGTAAAGGTCCACGGGTCGGATTTGAACCCCGCGACCACTGCAACGAAGGCCGGATCCAATATGGTACACGCTCTATCTATATGTAAGAGCTCTGAATTACAAAAACACACAGAGGAAGATCGCGAACTCGGACGGACGGAAATACTGTGTGTGCTCTGTTAGATTAACCGGTCATATAGCCATATAATCATTTAGTTATTTAGTTATTTAGGCATTTAGGCGTCTAGTCGCGTCCCTAATTGCTGAGTAATAGTCTGATTGTGAGCCGTTCGCCGCTTGCAATCTGTGTTAGCAGCTCAAATACTTTAATCAGGTTGATATCAAACAGAAGCCTGTAAAACCATGACGTTTACAACAGAGCGCTGTAAAGCTGTGGAAGCCCAATCAATAAGCACACACACACACACACACTATATACGCATACACACACATGCACACATATATGCATACACACACACACACACTATATACGCATACACACACATGCACACATATATGCATAGACACACACACACACATAAGCATACACACAC
>NC_137230.1:35575922-35583422 GCF_949987685.1 Ammodytes marinus
GAACCATCAAAGAAAAAAATTAAAAATGAAGAAAAGCTAAAAGGGAGAGTGATATAGGCTACGGGCGGGACGAGGGCGTTGCCAAGCAACGTGTATACAATTTCACGAGAGCAAACTAGACTGCAGCGTTTACTCCTAAATGAATGAGCGGTTGGTACTAACACACAGTTTGCTTTGCTTCACCATCATCAGATAACCATTATCTGAAATAGTCATTATTTACATCAACAACACAAACACATTACCTCATCGTGATCCATTCTAACTGCCGTCTCTCGTTCATTCGCTTTCTGTGAGGAGTCGGACACGTAATCTTTCAGCTCCGTGAGAGAGAGAGTAGTTAGGTGACACTGCTGCATCAACTCATTGCAATCAGGTGCGTGTGGCAGTGACTGGCATTAGTTGATGCAGTGTCACTAACCACTCTCACGGAGCCGAAAAGAGTCCTCACACTTTCAACACACGGACATGCACTATATTGCTCCCTTCTCAGTTCACACTCGCGCGCCTGGCACGCGCTAGGAAACAGCTTTGCGACAGCGTGCGTCGTAAAAATACTACCGCTTTTGTCCAAAGGGGACTCCAACGCCATCTTACTCGTAGTGGCTTTAATCATCATACTTTCAATTATAATGCCTTACTAAGATCTTTCTATCAGTTTTTCTCTTCATCATAGCCCCTCCATTGTCTACACTACCTTATATCCTTCTCGTTTGCTGTTACTTTAAAAGTTCCTCGTAGCACCTTTAATTAAAATGCACCTTTATGATCTGTTAGTACTTGTATTTCTTCAAAGTACAAGACGTGTGTGTGTGGTGTGTGTGTGTGTGTGTGTGTGTGTGTGTGTGTGTGTGTGTGTGTGTGTGTGTGTGTGTGTGTGTGTGTGTGTGTGTGTGTGTGTGTGTGTGTGTGTGTGTGTGTGTGTGTGTGTGTGTGTGTGTGTGTCTAATATGTCCCTTTATCTTAATTAATGCTGGGATGTGCACTTCCTCATTCAAGTGCAAGTACAAGACATTCTGCATCCTGCATTAGGGCAACACAAAAAAAAAAAAGATGAGAAGGTATTGATTACTATGTAGAAGGCCTAGTATACACACACACACACACACACACACACACACACACACCTATACACTTTCTGACACACACACACACACACACACACACACACACACCTATACACTTTCTGACACACACACACACACACACACACACACACACACACACACACAGGCCTTATACTTTGAAGAGTGCAGGATAATCCCATATAATGCATTTGGTTGTTGTTCTCATTAAGCTCCTTTCACTGTGTTGAATGTGACCTGATGTGAGTGTGTTTGATGAATCTGTCATTGATCTATTACACACACACACACACACACACACACGCACACACACACACACACACACACACACACACACACACACTCAAGGACGACTGATTTTTTCCTTTTTAAGAGCCACCGGTATATTCCAGATTGTATGGGTTGAATGAACATGATTAGGAAAGTTTTTTTTTTTATATAATAGTATATTTTGTAACGTGCTGCATTTTCATTTATAAAACATGCTTTCATACTAGTATAAATCAAAAGGTCCACTATGTACATTCAGGTGTTTATTTGACTAAACCTTGTCTGTTTGCGTCTGTATATTTCTCCTATACAACCATCTTTAACGGACATTATCTCAACATCAGTTTTTATCCCAATACTCTGAACCAAGAATCTCAACTTCTAAAGCTCTTACATCAACTAAACGTTCCATAATCATTCTCAGCACTATTCTGAAGGTTATTACAGAAGGATTTGTTCATATGTTGTTAAAGACCTACTTCACCGGTGGAAATATGAAGGTGTATTGAACTCTGAGATCCTGTGTAGTATAAATGTACAAACATTTTAGAAATCGGTTTATCCTAGCCTGAGAAAAGGCAGAAAGAGTGTTTTATGGTCTCACTGTCCAACCCTACATTTTACTTGTGTGACATCACACTAGTGAAAATGTAGGGTTATGATTAACAGGACAGCTGGGCCAAGGGAAGACTGAGGGAAGAAAAACCTCATTCATTATATTATAACAGTGATTTTATAATGATAAAACGCCGGTTCCATATGGGTGAAGTATTCCTTTAAGTAATGATGGATTGGATTTATATAGCGCTTTTCAAGGCCCTCAAAGCGCTTTACAGGGTTCCAGGTTCCATTCATTCATACACAGTCATACTGGTGGAGGTAAACTACCATAGTAGCCAGAGCTGCCATTCCGCGCCTACGGCCCCTCCGACCACCACCTCAAACATACAGCAATCATACACATTCACACGAGGCAAGGTGGGTGAAGTGTCTTTGCCCAAGGACACAACAACCATGACACAGGTGGCAGAGCGGGGATCGAACCGCCAACCCTTGGATCATTGGCCAACCCGCTTAACCACCTGAGCCACGGTCGCCCCGTAAGTGTCTGATTTAAGAAACATTTTCTTCTTAAAAACATACCATCAAAAAAAAACTCTTTCAAAAAGTTTTATATTCATGAATTTATAAAAAGTTTGAGCACACGTAGTCTAGACACATCTTTATTCCACGGTCAAATCGAGCCATTGTGCTTTATTTATTTTATTTTATTTTCTCCCCACGGACGATTCTCTCCTAAGGCGTGAAAGAGGCTCAGTGAATGTTTTAATCCCTTTGATTGTGTGTGTATGTGAATGTCATTGAATGTCCTTTCCGTGAATCCGACATTGATTTTTCTTCTGTTCCATAAAGCTGGTTTTTCCTCCGGCTATATGTCCCTACAGGTTTCTAACGGGGAGGCCGGAAAATATATTTAAAAAAAAAAAGTTTAATTTTAATTTCTTGTTTGTCATATAATCCTTGGGAGGAACAACCCTGGTGGAATATATAGATACGTGTGTGTGTGTGTGTGTGTGTGTGTGTGTGTGTGTGTGTGTGTGTGTGTGTGTGTGTGTGTGTGTGTGTGTGTGTGTGTGTGTGTGTGTGTTTGTGTGTGTGTGTGAGAGAGAGAGAGAGAGAGTGTGTGTGTGTGTGTGTGTGTGTGTGTGTGTGTGTGTGTGTGTGTGTGTGTGTGTGTGTGTGTGTGTGTGTGTGTGTGTGAGAGAGAGAGAGAGAGAGAGAGAGAGAGAGAGTGTGTGTGTGTGTAAATATAGATTAATCTTTTTATGGGCACATCAAGGAACTTTTTTTTTGAGGTGGGACACTGCATTAGCCTGGCATTCCCAGACCTGCCACTAGGCGCAGGCAAATTAAATTTGCTGCGCGTGTTGGTCTGGACACCCTCCGTTGAAGCTTATCAAGAATACCAGAAATCTGGTATAACGTTTCAATTGGTTCTATCGAATATGGGCGCGCCAGAGCCCTTTATATGGTGCTCTGGGGAGGACGTAACCGGATGACGACAGTGACGTGCATGCGACGTCGAAGCTGTGATAGTAAACATCAAAGATGGCTGCGGATATGTTGTGTGAGTTTGAGACTGCTTTGGCCTCGACCCTTAACGAATTGGAAGACGGGACTCATAGCTTTCACTAGCAAGTAAGTGGAATGTTCTGTTTTGCCGACCGACAACGGCAAACGTTTAATTGAACAGTTTAACAGCTGTTCGCTAAACGAACGGGGCTTACGTCACTTGTGCATCGCTCTGATTGGTTGTAGTGCTATCCAACTGCGTGCAGTGGCATTTGAAATGCACGAGTAGGAGCCGCCCCTTGAGTTGGAAATTACTATTGATCGTCGCCAGACCCTCTATCGTTCAAGATATCAGGGTCAGGATTTCCAGGCTAACACTGCATGTGAATCGGGCACAAACTTTTAACTTAAGTGATTAAAGATGGTTTGCTTATAGGAGAAATATACAGACGCAAACAGACACGGTTTAGTCAAATAAACACCTGAATGTACATTTTGGACCTTTGATTTATATGAAAGAAGACGTGTTATGGAAGATAAATAGACAAAATGTCATGGTCTGTCTTTGTCTTGTTTTGGCGTTTCCTGTTTTATTTTGGTATGTCTGTCTTGTTCCTCCCCATGTCCTGTCAAGTTTCCCTCCTGTGTGATTACTGCTCCCTTCCCTAATGTGTTTCACCTGTCCCTCGTTGTCTACCCTGTCTTGTGTGTGTGTATATAACTCCCAGTGTTTCTTTGTTCCCTGTCCGAGCATTGTACCTGTTGGTGAGTCTGTCCCTGTATGTTCCTGTGGTCCATGTGCCTTTTTGCGTTTCTGGAGTTTTTGTGTTTTTTTGGACAATAAATTACCCTCACTTGAAACTTTCTACATTTGGGTCCTGCTTGCCTGTCGTAACCGTAACACAAAAATCCCTTCACCTTAATGTATGTATCATATTGTTGGACAGCTATATATTTAAATTGCATGACATTGAATACATCTAAGTGATCGTATATGATAACGTTGTTTGTATTTAGCACTTTAATAGGAACATGTTTTAATTTAGACTAGAAGTGGACAGAGAAAAGGATAAAGAGAAAGAGAGAGAGGGAGAGAGGGAGAGAGACATAGAGAGAGAGAGGAGAGAGAGAGAGACAGATGGAGAGAGCGAGATAAAGAGAGACAGAGAGAGAGAAGGAGGGAGAGAGAGAGACAGACAGACAGAGAGAGGAGAGACAGAGAGAGAGAGAAGGAGGGAGAGAGACATAGAGAGAGGAGAGAGAGAGGGAGAGAGGAGAGAGAGAGAGGGAGAAGGAGGGAGAGACAGACAGAGAGAGAGAGAGAAACAGACAGACAGACAGACAGACAGACAGAGAGAGAGAGAGAGAATGAGGGAGGGAGAGAGGAGGGGGAGACAGACACAGAGAGGGAGAGAGAGATAAAGAGAGACAGACAGACAGACAGACAGAGAGAGAGAGAGAGAGAGAGAGAGAAAGAGAGACTGTATTTTTAGCTGCCTATCTGTCACACGTCTTTCGGTGTCCATCAGAGCTATGGAGCGTTGCAGCCTTAGCCTTGAAGCTACTGTGGGGAAACGCACACACACACACACACACACACACACACACACACACACACACACACACACACACACACACACACTAACACCCACACACACTCACACAGACACACACACACCTTTGTTTTCATGTCTTTCAATTATAATTTTATCTAGAAATCTTTAATAATTCAACATCTTTCCTATTAGAGTTCAATAATTCACTACCGTCCATATTTAAGATTATTTTTCTAACTTTTCCACATCTTCATACTCCTTGGGTATACGCTCACCCAGGAACAACAGCTGGCGTGGTAAAAAGCACTACCGCTTTTGTCCAAAGGGGGGCGCTAGAATTAACACAATCTGAAAGTTCCTCAGAGCACCTTTAAATGAATTCAGTCAAATAAAGTTGATAAAGTCGTCTGTCTGTCTGTCTGTCTGTCTGTCTGTCTGTCTGTCTGTCTGTCTATCTTCAATGACCTCTCTGACGGACGGACGGACAGACAGACAGACAGACAGACAGACGGTCGGACAGACGGTCGGACGGACGGACGGATGGACAGATAGATAGATAGATAGACAGACAGATGACAGACAGACAGACAGACAGACAGACAGACAGACAGACAGACAGACAGACAGACAGACAGACAGATAGATAGATAGATAGATAGATAGATAGATAGATAGATAGATAGATAGATAGATAGATAGATAGATAGATAGATAGATAGATAGATAGACAAAACTCATTTGAAGATGAGACTGTACGGTTTTGCCCTTCCACAGGACAGTTGGCCCGGTTGCCATGGTGACGCAGTATTCCTCCAGAATTGCACATATTGATTTGCAGAGGCGTCAACGTGTGTGTGTGTGTGTGTGTGTGTGTGTGTGTGTGTGTGTGTGTGTGTGTGTGTGTGTGTGTGTGTGTGTGTGTGTGTGTGTGTGTGTGTGTGTGTGTGTGTGTGTGTGTGTGTGTGTGTGTGTGTGTGTGTGTGTGTGTCGGGCTGTATATAGGGAAAGAGGAGAGAAAGGGGAGAGCGTAGGTTCAGTCAATGACACACACACACACACACACACACACACACACACACACACACACACACACACAGGGTCACAGCTGGTTTCCGGTCTTTTTAATGTTATCTTTCTTTAGTTATTCGATCTTACATGCGGTGACATTTGAGACTCTTAAGATGGCATATATTGTATTGTGTGTGTGTGTGTGTGTGTGTGTGTGTGTGTGTGTGCGTGTGTGTGTGCGTGTGTGCGTGTGTGTGTGTGTGTGTGTGTGTGTGTGTGTGTGTGTGTGTGTGTGTGTGTGTGTGTGTGTGTGTGTGTGTGTGTGTGTGTGTGTGTGTGTGTGTGTGTGTGTGTGTGTGTGTGGCAAACGGCAGCTAAGGCAAAATATCCTAGAAAGTGAATTCACATACGTTTGTTCCCCCGTTGTCTTGACAATCAAATCAATAGCTGCTGTAGCCGGAAACTAGAACCAACCAGAGCGCCCGTCTGTGATGTAACACACACACACACACACACACACACACACACACACACACACACACACACACACACACACACAGACGCACACACACACACACACACAGACACACACACACACACGCGCACACACGCACACACACACACACACACAGACACACACACACGCACACACACACACACACACACACACACACACACACACACACACACACACACACACAGACGCACACACACACACACACACAGACACACGCGCACACACGCGCACACACACACACACACACACACACATACACACACCAGATCAATATTGTAAATAAGAAACTGTTCTTAATGCTTTATCTGGAAAAATAAAGGTTTAAAAAAAACTAAAACACAAACACACACGCACGCACACACACACGCACACACACACACACACACACACACACACACACACACACACACACACACACACACACACACACACACACACACACACACAGAGAGTAAGCCTAAAACAAAGCCCCCGAAGCTTTCCCTTTGATAATCACCCAGGAATGATTCTGTAGAACACCTTTGAGGAACTCGTTCACTTTACATTTGTAAAACGTTCCAATTCTAAATTACGCGCTATAGCTTTAAATTCTAAATCATTATGAGGCTCCAACACAAACCATAATACACATATTCAGTATATAACTCAAAGTGAAAAGTAAATTAAACCTGCATTATGTAGAATTTTGGGTTTTATTTCCTAGCAGATTTTGTAAAAAGTAATTATAATATCCATAATAGCTGAATTTTTTTTTTTTAATTATTATTTTTTCCCTTAGAAAGGGTCTCATATATGTCCATATTTCTGCATATTTTGTACCAAGGCCTAGTGCAGCCATCTTGAAAGTGTCATAGTTGGAATGTCATCAGGTGCATTGTTTAAAATTTAGAATTGTTCTTGTCCTTGAAGGCCACTGTAGCTTCTGTTATTATTCTAAAGGGTTGGGGTTACCCAGGGAGTGCTGCATTCTAGAACTTTGTAGAACTTTCTT
>NC_137230.1:35652830-35660330 GCF_949987685.1 Ammodytes marinus
AGACAGAAAGAGAGAGGGAGGGACTACTTCTTCACCTCCGAGAGAATATCCCCAAAACAACCAAGAGAGAAACCAAAAAAATAATGGACTGAAGACCTGCTGATGTTTTATAGTGTGAACCAAAGACGCTACCTCACTCCAAAGCTCCACACGTGATTTTACTATCACCTCGACGAAACCAAAGATTTTTTCGCATTGCACGGCCAATATGAGTGGTGTTTAAAAATATATTGTATGTCCCCCTCCCCCTCCACCCCGACCCCCTACCCTCCACCCTCCAACCCCAAAATCTCCCCCCTTTCTACCCCAAAAAAAAACTGCATTCAACCCCACTGCTATATGCTCTTGCTTTCTCTGTGCTATTGATCCCAGCTCCATAGCTAGTCATGCTAATGTAGCGATAATGCTATATAGGCAGTTTATGCTGATACAACCGTAGACACACACACACGCACACACGCACACACACACACGCACACCCACACATACACACACACACACACACACACACACACACAGTAGCAAAATACAGGTGTCAGCATTCGGACTCATAATGGCATTTTAATAATTTTCTATTGCCAAAATTTCAGCCTTTTTCTTTTTTACCAATACAAAGGACAAAATAGACAATGCCAAAAAGTGTGTAAATACAAAATAATTAAAATGTTTAGTTTGGTTCTTCAAATGTCAAAATAATCTACTGTGTGTGAGGTAGTCCACAGTAGTCGGACACAACGCCATTTCACTACCAAATAAATAGTTTTTCTGCCTCTGTATTGGCAAAAAAAATAAAATACAGTAGCATTTTAGTGGCAATACAAAAGGTAGAAATTGTAGTTTGGTTCAGGAATTACTTCAAAATATCTAAAAGAATCTATGTGAATTTGATGCAGTAGTGTCGACACACACACACACACACACACGTGCACACACCACACACACACACACACACACACACACACACACACACACACACACACGCACACACACACACTAGACAAGACAAGAAGCTGACATAGCCATGGGCCGAACTGTTGACTCAACTATAGGCAGACATGTTCCTGAAAGTAGAGCGCAGACGTGTTGCAATCTTTCTAAAACTCTCCCAGGACGAGTGCCTTGCTTCAACCAAAGTGTTAAACCGTGTTGACCTCTTTTCTTCTCCCCCTTTGACTCTGTGAATACCTCAGCCTGTAGAAGGGCCACTATACTCAAAGACACAAGGAATTTCTTTTTTATTATTATTATATTATTTAAAAAAAATTAAAAAAATTTGTTTCAAGGAATTTTTTTTTTTTTTTTTTTTTTTTTATCACACCTTGGTGCTTTCGCCAGCGCAACCATGCAATGATAGACATACCAAAGCAAGTTCTGTTGTCCACTTCTACAGATTATACCAAAGGTCTTTGTTTCAACTATCCCCCCCGCCCCCCTGCCCTCCCTGTCCCACTTTTACCCAACCCAAACCCCCTCCCCAAAAAAAACCCCTGTGTCTCGTATGTTTCCAGCACTCTTGGCCGTTGCATGTCTTTTACCAAATGTATCTGAATACCTCATAGTGATAATTCCTTTTGGGTTCTGCATCGAAATGACTATCTGTGAGTATAAGGCAGAGCTCTAACTTGTTATTGTTACTTTAACAAAAAGAAAGCTGTTATGATTGTCTAATTTTGAAGTTAAAGGTGCTACGAGGATTTTTTTTAAATATTTCTGAAACAGTCTCATTTTTCCTCTGATGATCATACATGACATGCAACAGCAAACGAGACCATCAGTGCAAAGAGAATGCTATTTGTATATAGTTTTTCTTTTTCGTCATGGGCAGTACGCTCACCCAGGAACAACAGCTGGCGTAGTAAAAAAACACACTACTGCTTTCGTCCAAAGGGGGGCGCTAGAATCAACACAAACTGGAAATTCCTCTGAGCACCTTTAACCAATTTTTTAATTTTTTTTAATTGCTCTGTTTCAAGTCACGGATGGAGACGAGTTTCAGGGTTGATGTAAGAAACTTAAAGGGATATGGAAAGGAGGGACAAGCGTATTTTTTATCAAAAACATTGGGTTATGCCAATATAATACGACGGTATACTTATTGCTTTTTACAGGGTAAAACCAACTGCTGTGATATCGTGTTCATAATGTTTTTCCTGTTTTTTCTCTATAACTTCTGTGTGTTTTTTCTGTGTGGAATTTTCTTTTTTTTTTTTATTTAATTGCGTTTTTGTATAATGGTTAACCACTTGCTTTTAATTTATGCATTTGTAGGAAACTCTAGATTTGTATATAGTAGGTTTTTTGAAAACAAACAAAACAAGACAAACCAAAAAAGAGAGAGAGAGAGAAAGACAGTTTTATGTTACAGGCCTTATTTCACAAGAACGCTTAGATATGAACTAAAAGAAAGTAGTTTGTATTTCTCCTTAAAGCTGGGGTATATGATTTCTGATTGGTCAAAGTTAACATGAGCTGTACCCTTTGACCAATCAAGAGTAAGGCTCCGATTCCCTGTTCTTATTGGCTGTTGGGACTGTCCATTCACTTTGGCACTGACTTTGTTGGTGTAGAGCGTGTCAGGGAGGGACCATAGGGGAGGGACCAAAGAGAACAAGTGGAGCGGTTGAGGTATTTGGATTCGAATCTCCTATCCCAACTGCTATTTTCTCCCCAAATCCTCCACCCCAGCTTTAAAGCTGAAACCTAGCCGGCATTTCAATGTGTGTTTTGAACACTGCCAGTAAAAATCCCAAGACAGTTGATTTTTTTGCCATTTTTGCGCAGACAGAGTAATACAACAAGGAGCTACTTTGTTTAGTGTTGGCAAAAAAAGCATTGTGTACGTACGTATGTGTGTGTGTGTGTGTGTGTGTGTGTGTGTGTGTGTGTGTGTGTGTGTGTGTGTGTGTGTGTGTGTGTGTGTTTTTTCTATTCTGTTGACTTTTTTTGGAAGAAAACAAACTGTTCTTTTATGGGTATTACTTAACCGCACATCCAAAGATTTTTGAAAAACCAAAAAAAAAAAAAATTGAAAAAAAAAAAACTGATGTATAATGTTTGAATAAGCACTGGCATTTGTGAGGTATATAGACTTGTTTTTTGATTTCATTTGCCATTCGCACGGGTATTAGAAGGTAGATATTAAGGCGTACTAGGCGGGGCTTTGTAGACAAGCTTACCCCTTAACATGTGGGGGGAAAAAACTCCTGTTTAAAAAAAATGTACAATCTGAACTTCTGAAGCATTTTAAAAATCCCCAAAAAATCAAATGCAATTCCCTGAAAAAAAGTAAACTTTGCTGGCTGTGTCATGCGCAGAGTGAGGTGGAGTGTGTGTGTGTGTGTGTGTGTGTGTGTGTGTGTGTGTGTGTGTGTGTGTGTGTGTGTGTGTGTGTAGGGCAGCCGGTCTGCTACGGGTGCGGTTATACTATGCGGCGATGGGTCTTGTTTTTAAAATGTCGTTGGTAACTGCCGCCTTTCGCTCCACCTAAGTATCTGTTTGTTTGGTACGTTACTCTGTTTCTATGACGATGAGCAAAGTCTAATAAAACTGCAAAGAAAAATTAAAACCAAAAGAGTGTGTGAGTGTGTGGGGAAGATCACCTTGGGTTGATAATTTATTTTTGAGAGTGTGTGTGTGTGTGGGGTGTGTGTGTGTGGGGGGGGGGGGGGTGTGGGGGTGTGTGTGTGTGTATGTGTGTGTATCCCAACAGGCAGTCTGACTCCCATACTGTTACACTATAAGAATTATAAAGTTAAAGGTGGGGTATGTGATTTCTGATTGGTCAAAATTAACATGAGCGCTATAGGCTACACTTTGACCAATCAAAAATAAATAAATAAATGATCTGACTCTCTGTTCTTATTGGCTGTTGGTACTGTTCAAATCTCTATTCCAACTGCTATTTTCTCCCCAAATTCTCAAACCCCAGCTTTAAAGAAAACATCAAACTTCAAGGCAACTGCCTCAAAACTCAAACATGTACTGCAGACAGTTGCATTGAAGTTTTGAGTTTACAGTGTAATGCTGCTTCCTCAAACTAGGGTTGCGTTCCGAATCGCATACTTTCTACTATATAGTATGGTAGAAAAAAGATTTAGGATGTCCCGATTCTTGTGGCCAGATTTAGGATGGTTAGAAGTACCCGGATGTCCTACTTCATGCGGCCAAGATTGTTAGTGTTGAAAAGTGCATCCTATTTGGGCGATTCTGACCCACAATCCAGTGCGCACGTGAAGTGACGTCACATCGACGAAGCCTCCATATGAAAACAAACGGGGATGCGACGGATATAAAAGCAAGAGGCAAGATCAATTATGTTATGATGAAATAAGAGAGAAAAGTATGTCCCAATAGTATGCCTACTGCATCCTAACTAGATTCTTTTTATCGTCGGATGTAGTATGTAGAATAGAAAAAAGAAAGAGTATGCGATTCGGAACGCAACCAGTATCTCTAAGGTCTGTTTAGGCCATCACCAAAAATATCAATGAAGGTCCAGATCAAATTAGCATATTATTCAGTCATAATATCTCAAAAAAAGGAGAATTTGTGGAAGTTTTTTCAGCATGTGCGCTTACAAGACACTCAAAAACACCTGTATTAAAGCTGAGGTATATGATTTCTGATTGGTCAAAGTGTACATGAGCGGTACACTTTGACTAATCAGAGCGAGGCTCCGATTCTCCGTTCTTATTGGCTGTTGGGACTGTCCATTCACTTTGGCACCGACGTTGTTGGTGTTGTAGAGTGTGTCAGGGAGGGACCAAAGAGAACAAGTGGAGCAAGTTGAGGTATTTGGATTCGAATCTCTATCCCAACTGCCATTTTCTCCCCAAATCCTCCACCCAGAGTGAATGGACTATGCTGTGTGAATGTATATTTCTCCCCTCACCAATTTTGACTTTTTCTTATTTATTTTGTCCCTCGGGAGTTCCCATATGGCGGGTAAAGTTTGCCTACAAAGTCTCATAACAATTAGGCCTATACCGCGGGCGCCTGAAGACAATCATAAGGATATTTAAAAAAAGCTGGGGAACTATCATTTTTCTCACCCTTAGATGGGGGGTGGGTGTCCTCAAGCGAATTCACATACAAAAATGCTTGAAAAGGGTTTTGATATTTTAACAAGCGTGTGTGTGTTCATGTAGACAGTTAGGAGAATAGGTGACGTCATCTCCCACTTGCATCATTCGAAAAAGGTCAAAATATATCATGATGTCATCGCTTTGGTCTGCATTGTTGCTCTTGTTATAAATATGATCTGGTTGTTTTTCTGTTGACCTCCCTCCCTCTCGAGTTTTTCAGTGTGTGTGCGTGTGTGTATGTGTGTGTGTGTGTGTGTGTGTGTGTGTGTGTGTGTGTGAGAGAGAGAGAGAGAGCCTGTGAGTGTGTGTGTGTGTGTGTGTGTGTGTGTGTGTGTGTGTGTGTGTGTGTGTGTGTGTATGTGTGTGAAAGAGAAAGTGTGTGTGTGTGTGTGTGTGTGTGTGTGTGTGTGTGTGTGCAAGCCTGTCTGTGTGTGTGTGTGTGTGTGTGTGAGAGAGAGAGAGCGAGAGAGCCTGTGTGTGTGTGTGTGTGTGTGTGTGTGTGTGTGTGTGTGTGTGCGTGTGTGTGTGTGTTTGTCTGCCTGTGTGCAAGCTTGTGTATGTGTGTGCGAGTCTGCTTGCGTGCGTGTGTGTGTGTCTCTCTCAGATGTATAACTATCTCCATTCCATGTCTTTTCTTTTCTTGACTTTACTTTGTCATTGCGGTTCTGTTTCCCCCCCCCCCCCCCCTGCCCCCCCCCCCCCCCCCCCCCCTGGCGTTTTGCGAATGCTTTACTCAGTGCCGTGCAATACGCTACACATCATCATCTGTTGTGGTTGCTAAGCAAAACGAAAACGAAAATTAAAAAAAAAAGAATTGAGCAGCAAGTGAAGTGTGATGTCACCGGCTTTTTTTGAGTGTTCAAATAATGTTTCGACATTTCTGTAGTCACAAAACGTAGAGAAAATAAAACAACGGTTGGTGTATGTCCAGCTTCTGAAAAAATAAAATAAAATGGCTCTTGTAATTATTATTGTGTGTGTGTGTGTGTGTGGAGGGGCGGGGGGGATGTGTGTGTGGGGGGGTGAGTGTGTGTGTGCGGGGGGGGGGGGGGGGTTGTGAGTGTGTGTCTGTGTGTGTGTGTGTGTGTGTGTGTTTGTATAAGTGTTTTGTGTGTGTGGGGGGGCGTGTGTGTGTGGGGGGGAGGGGGGTGAGTGTGTGTGTGCGGGGGGGGGGGGGTTGTGAGTGTGTGTCTGTGCAAGTGTGTCTGTGCAAGTGTGTATCAGTGTAAGTGTGCGTGCCAGCATGTGTGTGTGTGTGTGTCGGAAGCCTTGTCTCTTGTAATTATTATGTTATGTGTGTGTGTGTTTTTTTTTTTGTTTTTTTTTTAAACCTTTATATAACCAGGAAAGTTTGTGCATGCCTGTCTGTGTGTGTATGTGTGTGAGTGTGTATCAGTGTGTGTGCCTGCCCGCATGCGTGTGCGTGTGTGTGTGTTTGTATCAGTGTGTGTGTCTGTGTGTGTATGTGTGTGTCTGTGTGTGTGTGTTCATGTGTGCCTGCGTGTGTGTGTGTTTGTATCAGTGTGTGTGTGTGTGTGTGTGTGTTCATGCGTGCCTGCGTGTGTGTGTGTATGTGTGTGTGTGTGTGTGTGTGTGTGTGTCTCAGACGAACAAATTGAATCAATAAAACATCAAATGAGATAAGGAAGCAGAGGACATCAGACATATGATTCTGTCTGAAGGGAAACGGAATGACAAGTAGCTGCAGTGGAGAACGCTAAAATACATTATACAGCTCTGGAAAAAAATGAAGAGACCACTCCAAATGTTCAGTGTCTCTCGTTTTACTCTTTAGAGGCATATGTTTGAGTAGAATGAACATTTTGGTTTTATTCTGCAAACTACTGACAACATTTCTACCAAATTCCAATACATTTTTTTGTCATTAAAGAGCATTTCCAATGAAGTAATGTAGAGATGAAGATTTAAGAAAAATCCAGACTGGTCTCGGAATTTTTTCCAGAGCTGTATACTCACTTGTGTTTCTGTAAGAAGCTTGATTTAAAGTATATACCAGACTCAACTGCAGCTTTTTAAACATCTTGTATGGACTTATTACTCTAAGATGGCTGGATCATCAATTTAAAGGTGCAGTGTGTAATATGACATCATCAAGAAAGTTCTACAAAGTTCTAGAATGCAACGCTCCCTGGGTAACCCCGACCCTTTAGAATAATAACAGAAGCTACAGTGGCCTTCAAGGACAAGAACAATTCTACATTTTAAACAATGCACCTGATGACATTCCAACTATGACACTTTCAAGATGGCGGCACTAGGCCTTGGTCCAAAATATGCAGAAATATGGACATATATGAGATCCTTTCTAAGGGGAAAAAAAAATTATTAAAAACATTTTTTTCAGCTATTATGCACTAAATGTACTTATGGATATTATAATTACTTTCTACAAAAT